>NW_017306942.1:776368-806476 GCF_000935625.1 Nanorana parkeri | reverse complement strand
ACACACACATACATATTTTGGAACATGCTAACATAATGCAAGGTATGTTGCCCTGGGGGTTTGAAAATATCAGACCATTGCTGCCAAATGCAGCAAGTAATTTCTGCATATTCAACGGTAAAATATCCATCTCTTCCATAGTCCACAACACTCACCACTAAGATTCCGCAGTCAGTTCATATTAAGAGGAAACTCCAGGTGCTGGCAAAATGCTCGATCCGACATGTATGAATCTTTGTTTTTGTCCAAAAAGAGCTGCACTCAATGCTTCCTCCAAAAAATTCAAAATTTGATTTCAATTCATGGAACAACATACACCTTCCAAAGTTCCCCAGAATGAAAGAAACTCTCTCCTTACATGTTTTACATACAGGGCTTAATCATATGAGAAGGTGTATGCTGTTCCATGGACTGAAATCAAATTTGGATTTGGAAGAAGCATTGAGTGCAGCTCTTTTTGGACAAAAAATCCATCTCTTCCATGCTACTCTTAAAGTGACAGGAGATACATCTTAATATGCATTCAAGTACCTTACCTATTAACAAAAATGCATCCTATTTGTGTATCACTCGGCTGTAGATCCTCAAATCATCTCTGAATTGGTGCTGACACTGCCCTTCCTTCTGGAGAGGGTGACTACTTTTGTTCCCCATGGTCCTTGTGTCCTTATGTCAGAATGAATTCAGAGATGATTTGAGGATCTACAGCTGAGTGATACACAAATAAGATACATTTTTGTTAATAGGTAATGCTTAAGTGCATTTTTAAGACTTAACTCCTCAGTTTAGTGTCACTTTAATCCACAGTCCTCCTCCTTACTGGTGCTGGTTATGACTACTATTTCCCCAAATGCACACTTCTTGGTCTTCGACTGTTCTTGTCACTGCCCCTCTCACTATTATCAAGTGCTATACAGGACTAGTAATCGTGTGCCATCCTGATAACGTGGCTGCTGATAATGCATTGTAAGTCAGGATGTAGTAATTCCTCTCCACATCCCAGTGCTGAAAGTAATACTTACTTTAATCCATGGACGTCATCTGTTGCAGGGGCGTGGATTAAAGTAATTATTACTTTGTAGTAGATCACCCCCTTGAAAAATTAGCAATATATTTTTCCTCATCTGGGCAGTCAATTTTCATTTTTTTATCACTGCCAAGAGTTCACTTTAAGGTTTACTCCATAGCTTCTATGCAGGCTGTCCATATAATTTAACTAGGGTTAAGCCACAAACTTGACTGCAGTGGTAAATAAAACTCAACCCACAGCCAAACTTGCTTATTTCTCCCTTCTGGTTTCCTCTTCTATTTTGGGGTATCTGATCCGATGCAGGATAACAACTATACAACTATATGCTGTGCTGATAAATATGGGCGCCACACAATAGTCAGTTTAGATACAGTGAACTAGTCCTGTCTTGTCTTGTACAAATGCTTTTTAACACTTGTGTAGTAGAGCTGTACAGGTCCACTGTATGTACAGTATGTACCTGTTTTTTTCAATGAAATGTAACACCATATTGGCACTATATAGACAATATATGACCAATAGTTTCCTATATTTTTTCTCATTTAGAAAATCAAATATAGCAGCTTGTCACATCAGCTAATGGAAGAGTAAAGTAAGAAAACGCAGCAATTCCATCCAAAGTTAAAACACTTTGGGGAACAGGTGTGTCCTAATGTGGAAACAAACATTTTGCAATAACTAGCCATGTAACACTACCATGCCATCCTACATACAGCATAATGCAGAGGTACTGTTTGGCCAAGTCCTATTTTAGAAGGACCCCTTGTCCACAGTTATTTCTGCATCCCTTGTGCGCAGCTCACCTCTATATACCTGGTCCATAGCTTACCTCTGTACCTCTTCTCCACAGCTCACCTCTGCACCCCTCATCCACAGCTCACCTCTCTACCCCTGATTCACAGCTAACCTCTGCACCCCTCATCCACAGCTCATCTCCATACAACCTCGTCCACAGCTCACCTCTGCACCTCTCCTCCACAGCTCACCTCTGTACTCTCCATCCACAGCTCACCTCTGCACCTGTCACGATACCATGCATGGGTGTCCCCACACCGCATGCAGGTATCTATACAGGAGGACCAAATGCGTGACCACACCAGACAATGCTCATGAGGTTATGAACTTGCAGTTTATTAGACACACTGAAATTAAGTAAACACAAGCAACCCCACCAACACCCACAAGTAACAAATAATAGCCAACTAAAATGTAAACAGCAAATCACATGCAAAAGGTAACAGGGCAAGTGAACCTGTGAAGCAGGGCAACAAGAGGGGAGCCACAGGTCAATAGTCAGGGTTCAAGGAGGCTACAGGATAATGGATACAGGAACCAGGATACAGGTTGAGGCAACAATACTGTGGCACCAGCCTCACTGCAGGGAGGGATTAAGTACCCTCCCTGATCAGCACCAGGTGGTGACTAATTGCTGACACCTGCAGGTGAGCCCTGGAACTGCAGGACCTGGTTCCAACATCACAGTGCCACCTGGAGGCGCTCAGGTCCCTGACAGCCACCGGCTGCCTGGAGACACCTGCAGGTGAGCACTCTAACTACAGGATCTGCTCCAGTGCCACCCGGAGGTGTTCTGGACCCTGACAGCACCTCTTGTCCACAGCTCCCCTCTGCACCTCTCCTCCACAGCTCCCCTCTGCACCTCTCCTCCACAGCTCACCTCTGTAACCTCCGTCCACAGCTCACCTCTGCACCTCTTGTCCTCAGCTCACCTCTGCACCCTTCTTCCACAAATCACCTCTGCACTACCTGCCCCATACCACCCTTCTCTCACTTCAGTTGCCTCCTGCTGTTACCACCCATTGGGGCCTCCTCCTTTGGTAGTGCAGATGGTACAGTGCACCCACGCTGACCTCCAACTGTAGGAGGGCTGGTAGCTTCAGAGTAAACACTGCAGGCTAGTGTAGCATATCAGCAGCAGTGATGCAACATCCACAACAGTATCACAGGATGGTGGGGGGAGGGCAAATTACTGACATAAAGTATTTATGGAATGTGCAGCTACAGCAGCAACAACTATCCAAAGATAAGGAGCTTATTGGGAAAAGGTCTGTCGTTATGTGGAAATTAAAATTTTAGCAATAACTAGCCATTTAACACTACCATGCCACCCCTGTACCCTCTATCCACAGCTCACCTTTGCACCTCTCTTCCACAGCTCACCTCTGTACCCTCCACCCACAGATCACCTCTATAACCCTGGTCCCCAGCTCACCTTTGCACCACTTCTTCACAGCCCACTTCTATACCCATCATCCATAGCTCACCTCTAAACCCCTGCTTCTGCAGATCACCTCTGCACTCCCTGCCCTATTCCCCCCTCACTGTTTCACAGCTGTAAGGTCCCTTCACAGCCTTCTTAATTGGATTTGGGCTGGAAGCTGCAGAGTAAACACTGCAGGCTAGCGTAGCACGGCAGCGGAGTGGAGTGTCTGTGTTTGTGTGTGTGGTTTCATTCTCTAGAGCACCACATCACAATTCTAACAGTTCAATATCTACTGCGTCATATATATATACAGAGCCATAGTTAGAGTTGATTCTGTACTAGGCATATATGAGTTTTGAAATGCTCTTGCCCTTGCTCAGAGTCTCTGATCCAGTGTAGAGTCCAACAATAAGGGGTGTGGAAAGAAATTATAAACTATAACTACATAATATACTTATAATAATTTATAGAGCTGCAAGAAGTCTTGTCATTTTGCCCAAATCTCTGAATATTCCACCTCAATGTTCTGCGGTCAAGTAAAATAAAATCTACCCATAGATTCTGAGCTACTGTCCCCTTTACTATGTTGTCATAGACACATGTCCATAAGTCCCTCACAAGCAGATTTTTTTTGTACTCATTTTTTGTCTGCTATCATTATGTAGATGTAGGTAGGCTTAATTGAAACAGTGCAATGTTTGCACTGGTCTGGGATTGTGATCACAGCTCTTACAGCATAGGGAATTAAAAGGCATAGGTAAGACACTATATCCATGGAGTTGCTTGGCATTCATAGATATATTCTATCTGGCAGTTTTTTACGTAAAAGCATAAAAGCTTATAATTTACCAAATGTACCACATGCTATGTGCGTAAATGGACTTAGACAATCTTGGTATACTTTGGGCTCAGATGTCATTACCTACAGTGTAATTCTGGTCCTTCCTACACATTCTCAGATTTTCCTTGATGTAATTTGTGAAAATAACATCTATTTTCTCAATGGCACATACATAATAAAATGAAAAGCCTCATCACACTTACTGTATTTGTGTTGCTGGCAATGATCGTCTAATAATTGAATGGACTTGTCTGTAAACATCCAACTTAGACATGCATCGACAAGATGTATGGTTTGCAAAACTAATTGTTACTGGTTTTACTGGTCCTTGAGACAATGGGACAGTGATTTCAAATAACTAGAACAAAACATAAAACAAGGATTATTTTCAGTTATAGTTTATGTGTATCAAACATTTAACAATATAAAACATATCATGGGTACTTAGTAAGCTACAGATGCAAAGAAAAACCTTCACTGAGTAACAAATATAAAGACTTTAAGATCTAGTTTAATATGGTTGATTGCAATGCTCATAGTTGCATAGCTCATTACAACTAATTAGAAATATTTCCTGAAACCTGATATCTTAAACTAATGAAAGCTAAAAGCTAGCCGTCAGCTATGAGTATGCTCTCTGTACACCCTAATTGAACAAAGCATTTTTAACTGAAGGATCCTTCAAGGCAGTTCACATTATTAGCGGGTTTAGTCCAAAGTGTGCTCATGCCATATATTTTTAGTAATGTGGTGAAACAACTGCCACACTCAGACATCTCTTATTAGTAACAGAAGAAGTCAAGACACGTTCATACCAGTCCCAATGGGCTGCATTGGGTAGAGTTGGCCAACAAGTTCTAATTAACAGACAAGATAATTTGTCCTGCTAGTTCAATTCACACCACTGCTCTGTGTTGGTGTGTCCCGAAAAAAAGGCGGACATGTTGTATTGTTTAAAAGTGCAGCATGCTATAATGCATTGCAATGTGCTGCCATGTATAGTCAAAGTGACTGTCAAGTTTAACAAAGTTTTTAAAAAAAAGCAAGCCCTGCATTGCGTTGTGGGACACATCTCAATGCACATGCACAACACACACCAATGGGTATGTGTTATGTGCACCTTAATGCTCACACATTGGTGTGGATTGACCCTCTTAATGTGTGGGTAGCATAGTGAGTGAAGAACCTCACCCTAGTGTCAGTTACCAGCTATAGGCTCTAAATTATGGCTATTAAAATGTATCTAATAGCAAAACTTTTTTGGATAGAATGGTGAGAGGTTAGAACCCATGTAAGGTTTGAATTGCTGTGCATGTGAAATTCACTCTCTATGCTCACTGTGACTGAACGTGAAGGAAACTGCAAATTCTGAGTTGTCACCAGAACAGGAATAGATACTAGGCAACTCTTCCAATGGAGACACTTGTTTTGGTGACAACTGTCTAAGAGGGGATTTCAGATCACTTTTGAGAGATTTCTTCTTAAATCCTGTTGTATTTACAGGACATTAAATGAATGGAAATCTCTTAAATTGGAGATGGCGAAAAACCACTTGACAGGGTTTAACCGTTCCCTACCCTTTTCAAAATAACAGAAAACGTTTTAGCTTTAGATATACATTTGTTAAATAAGGAGACTAGATGTGTTTGCTTTGGTGGGCATAAAACTGCTTTAGAAAGAACAATATTAATGAGCACTGATCCTCCCATAGGGCATATTGATGGCCATCTAAGAAAAATGGTGAAGCTGATTACAATGAGGAGCCAGCAAGTGGGCATAGACATGTGAGTGGTACTTAGTCATTTCTAACAGGAACACATGGTGACTGTTAGGCCTTTTGCTGCCAAAGCCTTTTTTCACACACATTTATAACCACACACTTAAAACCCCAAAACATTTAAAAAAGAATTCTGAGAACCACTGTGTCACAATAATAGCACAACTGTTTATCAAATCTATATTTTCAGTAATAAATACATTAAATTCATTTTAGACCACACAAACACATTTACACATTTTCTGTAAATTATAAAAGATGAGACTGAGTTGAGTAAATAAGATATCAAATATGCCAAGACTTAAAATTGCATGCAGCCACAAAATGGGGACAAACTATGATACCCAATATTTTCCATAGATGGTTCTTTAAGTTAATCGAGTTAAACGTTAAAAATTCCATATGCATGCATGCATGACAAACTTTTTTTGTTTTGTTTTAAATATATTTAATTTTCACTTTTTCCATCTTTCCACTTAACTTTATTGCTACCACAAGGGGGTTGATAAAAAGTGACAAGTACTCTTTACATTAGGTGGACCCCTTATGCATTCTCTGCAATCACCCCTCCCCACCCCCCCAGCTAGCTCAGTTACAGACTGTACTTCGTGTCAGCTCTTTTCCCGACCAATCTGGCAGCTCTTCTCCTCGCACACCCGGCAGCGCGCCGCTAATGGGGCCTGAAAGCGAGCTGCCGGGTGTACGAGGAGGCGTGGCCAGGGCCGAGGGAGAAGCGGCCCGGCCGTCGGAGGCTGCGGTGCCGCTCCAAGAAGCGGGTGGAGGAAACAGACAGCGATCGGCGCTGCCGAAGCGGCGGAAGTCCCCCCCCCTGGATTTCCACTCGCCCCCACGCAATTTTCACTCGCCAATTGCGAGGGGGCGAGTGGAAATTTTGAGCCCTGTTCTATACTACCATTTTTAATTATTTAAGTATTCACTTAATTTTCCTTCTTTACTACCTCTCTCCAGAAGCGCAGATTATTTATTTACGTTTGGAGTAAAGTGCCTGTGTAGCCTTAAGGTAAAAGCAATCTAAGTTTGTAATTTCTTTAGTTCACATTGTTACAGTTTAAAGTCCAAAATTAGACTGGTTATTGTGGCAAACAACAATTGTTATTTTGCCATAATCTTACAAATCCCCCATAGACATCAGCTGCCATCAGCTGACACAAAATGTTTTGCGTTGTAGTAGATTCAGGATGTCCAAGACCGACAGTAAAGTTTGCTTTATAACCAAAGAAAATCTCCAAAAATGGCTTATATTTGTACAATTGAACATTTTGTGCCTGCTGACTGCAGTGCAAGATCATGCTTTATGAATTACACATTAATTAAATAAACTTATTAATTCAATTAATAATTTGTTTTCCTTCTGTGGTATGAATCGAAAACTAGGGCAAAAAAACCCACTAAAACTGTACTCTGAAAAATGCAGATCTCTTATGACAGCAATAATTGTTCTCAATTCTTAAGATTTCCATCTTTAAACTCTTAGTCCATAAGACCTTCCAGTCTCACCATATTCCCCAGCTATGTGCCAGGCCCACTGTAGGGTAGTAGATTGGGAGTGCAGAGGTAAAGTATAATTAACATCCTACACTGAGGTCACCCTGATAAAGAGATTTGCATGTTGTGACAAACTCCTAAGCAGTGTGGAAGCTAAGAATGACTCTTTGCAATACATCAGAACATATAAAGAGAACCAGTAAAGGTATCCTTTTGAAGTAATTTTAGTAAGTTAAAGTTAAGTTAAAAGATATTTAAGAGATTTTAGTACCCATAACCTGTCATGTTACTAATCACAGGTCAATTCATCCTTATTAAATCTTGTCTATTACCATTTTTACAGTCCACGAGTCACATGATAAACTGGTAAAGGGATAATAGACAAAATCTAAATATGACTGGATCAATTCACCCAGTGACATGTGACGTAACCGACCGATGGTAAGTACTTCCTTAATGGATTTTGTCTATTACCCCATTACCAGTTCAACTTGGGACTAGATAATTTCACCCAGTCGCATTCACCCCAAATTGGCCCCATTCAAGTCAAAACCTGGTTCAGGCAAAAAAATTAATTCATCACTATCAGTGAGCTAAATAATCCATTGACTTGTAACTTTCTTAGGCCTCCAATGACATGATCTCTGTGCCAAAGGTTCTAGTTCTGCTCCCTTTTACAACCTGTCCCTTCCACAATAGGAAAACCCACAAGGCAATGCATCCACTGCATTTTCAGTAATCTAAAATATAATGAAAGTTCAATAGGGCGAGTGAGGTCACCTTGGAATGACCATGGTAGATGGGTAAAGCTAGGAACTCAAGTGTAGATATTATGCTACTAAAGTATGAAACTAATGCAACTAGCATCTATCCAAAATACAACTACCAGTTGTGGGTCAAGTAACCCATTAGCTACAGACAGAACAGAATCATGGCGTGTAATACAAGGGGAAGTCTTCATAGCATCTGCTAACTTTAACTCTTAAAAAAAAAAAAAATTGTATTGAACGATTATGCCACATATGATGCTGCAGAAAAGTCTATGTAATTCAAGCAGCTAAAAGCTACTATGGTTGTTGGCATGCAGACATTTCTGCAAAGCATCTGTGTCCAATGTGGGAATCCTGATACAAATTTTTACATTTGACACGGCTCATAAGTAAGAGAGATTAAAACCACATACAGCAGGATTTTTTTCACACCGTATAAAGGAAAAGGGCAACATACTGACAACATTTTGGAAACAGAGGAGATCTTTTTACATTGCTTTCTCTTGTATTTGTTTCAAAACATGTCATTCATGGATAACATTCCTTGAGAAACAAATATTCTTTAGCAGTCATGAAGAATGTAAGTTCCCAATATCTGGAAGTTGAAGTCCTAGCTTTATACTGTGAGGAAGACAGCAATGTGAATTCTACATTTCCCAATACACCAATTGCAAGTCATCCAGAAGTTTCACTGTACTGTCAATATATGTTATTAATGTTGTATGTTATAATACTCAGTCTGTGCCACTTTTGCCTCTGGGAGCACTGTTACATACCATGTATAATCACTCAGGCTTATATAATAAGAGAAAACAATGATGTAAAACGTGTAATAAAGCATATGTAAAGACTCAGCTCAGAAACTAACAAGTGAGATGCTTACAAGTGCTTTCAAGTTCCTTCATCAAAAAAGTGTGTGAAAAAGCATTTTCCAGCTTAGAGCTCCAAATGGGCCAGGAGACCTCAAATGGGCCACAGGAGTCATGGCTGCCTGTGATGTCACAGGCTAACTACAGGAACACTTTGGGTCACCGTGGCATCCTATAGTAGGAACTTGGGAGCAGGCATGACAACAATACTACATCTATCAGACCCTGCTGGCTACCATGGCACGTAAGAGGAAGATGCTGGCAGCATCAACAGGTATTTATAAATACTTATCAACCACAGAATTAAAAAAATCATGTAAAATGCTATGATGATCCATTGTTTAAGGCAAACAGGTTTTTGGGTTTGCAAGCACTTTAACTCTGAACTAACACATTTAAATTTTATGGATTTGGAGCATAAATTCCTAACCTGTGTGTGCTGCAAGAAATGCAATGTATCATGCTCTGGGCCCTCTCAATTACCCACGGTGTCTCAGAGTAACATGACCTGGTATTAATCAGACTCTCACAAAATGGAGTTTATATTAACATTTTTGTATAAACCAGGGAACACAACCAACCCAGCACAGGGCTCTGATATATTGGGACCTGCATGCAATTGGTGTTTCTGGCTAAAGAAACATGGGGCGCCTGACTTCTGTAGTGAAGCAAGTCCATCCTGCTTCACATCACTGTGTAGTACAGACCATTGCATTCCGTCACAAAAAAAAAGGCCTGAATACACTACATTTTATAAATAAATATGAAAAAAGGCCCCTAGAGCAATGTTTATCTGCAAGTTGTCAGATGTTATTGCTGTGTTAATAAACTGGATATTTGTATGGTCTATATACAGAACACTGGATGTGTGCTATATTTATGATGTATGTATAAATATTTTTGGCTTGGGTTGTATTTAACTCTTTTTTAGGACTGGCTAGTAGAGTATTTTCATATTGTTTCCCCCATCTTAATGCTTTATGAGTTTTTTTTACAGCCAGGACGGGGAAAATTCCTCCTTAAAAATAATAATAATGATAACAATAATAATCATCACCATGCTTCACCACTGATTTGCTGGCCTATTAAAGGGTATGCACCAAACAATGAACTTCCCTTATTTGGTCTCTTTTGTTTGTTGAATCCTATATTATATCCCCAGTGAGATCCCACCCCCAGTACACAAAGCTCTCTAATCTAGTCTAATCTTCTTTGACTTTGGTCCAGCAGGAAATCTCAGCTCCACTGCCCTATTTATAGTTTGTGTGTCTCCTTTTTTAACCTTCATTGTCCCCAGTTAATCTGACACGCTCCTCCTTTTTCAGTTTCCTCTACACCACCTTCATTGTCTGTAGTGCTGCTGACTTGATTGTTTTCACTTCCACTCTCCCAGAATAACCTGCTTCAATCTTAATAGGCCTTTAATGAACTTCTATTCCTCTTCGGTAAAATCCTCCATTTGAACAGTTAAGATTGCAGGCTGCTGCTCTATAATTAGTCATGTTCACAAAAGGGTGCCAAATTCATGATGGGACACCTTTCTCAACCCCTGTCAATCACCTGTATGAACATTTTTGTGTGATTTTGTTGCTAATTATAGAAACATCAGTAAACATTATTTGTAATTTAAAAGATCAACTGTTCTCCCCACTGCCATACATTCTACAATTCTCTTGTACACATAGTGGCCACGGTCATACCTACAGAGTCCACTACTGCACATAATGCTCATAGTCATACCCTCCACACTCCTGTCCTGCACATATTTTCTAATATCATACCCTTCACACCCCACTCCTACACATTCTGCCCACTGTCATACACACTATACTCCTCTCCTGCACATATTTCTACCCTGTAATGCCCTCTGATCCTCCCAAGACTGCCTGCTCTCTAGCTCCCTCATCACCTCCTCCCATGCTCACCTCCAAAATTTCTCCAGAGCCTCTCCCATCTTCTAGAATTCCTACCTCAATCTCTCCAGCTATGTGATCCCTAAAAACTCAACTCTTCAGGGAAGCCTACCCCACAACCTAAAAACTGTACTTTTACTTTCTCTATCGACTCATCCCTCACAGTTATTATCTCTTGTATCACTTGCCCCTCACTTTAGATTGTAAGCGCTCATAAGCATTATATTGTAACTGTACTGTCTGGTTTTATTTTGTTAAGTGCTCCACAAATTGTTGGTGCTATATACATCCTGTGTTAGAATAACAATAATAATAGTGGGACCCCTAAAATTAATGGGATACATAACCACCCTTCAGAACAGAGCTCAACTGCATATGAAAAGGAAAGGAAATATATTTTCTAAAAAAATGCAATTACATTTTTACAAAGACAATTTTCTCAGAATGTTTTAAATAAGGGCAGATATATCACCAACAGTGGGACTTGAGATTCACTGGCAGACTAGAGAAATCAATTGCTACCACAGAATACACATATGACAAGCGCATGCATACACACCTTGGTGACACTTGGTTTATATATTCAGTGAGATTTCTCAACAGTTTACAGATGTATTGAAAACTGATTTGTTCATCACCTAAGAATCAATCTAGCTACTAGCTTCTACATGTGATCCACCTGGATAAAGGGTAAATCAATATTTTTTCAGGGAAATATATTAAAATGAGGGCTCTAATCTTTCAAAAAATTAGAGTGTTCGGATTAAAACTCTCAAAACTTTCCTATGAATCTCTTTAGGGACTTCAACTCCTTGTTAGATCAGGGCAATGCTTTTTTCAGTCTATTTAGCAACAGAGCCCAAATGCCAAACATTTTTTTTCGTGCCATGACAGCTCTGTGTCCTGAAACGGCATGTAAACAAATGGGTGAAGCAAGTCCCGTGGTGGCGCCAGTGGTGACATCATGACTCGCTACGCTCATTTGTTTACATTCGGGCAGGAGCTGTCATTTCCGGCGAGAGTTCAGTGCAAGTAGTTGGGTCAGCAGTTGGCAGGACTTTATTGTTCTCGGCTAGTCGGCCAGCGTCGTTCATCGTGACTGACACTGGATTACATCGCTGGACGAGTGATTGACGTTTGGATTAAAAAAACACTGTTTGTGTTTTTTGTGCAATTAAAGGATTTTTTTCAAAGATGTTGTGTGTTTATTTAGGTTTTACTTGACTCTTGGGTGAATGAGTAGGGGTAACAACTACCCCTTACTCATTCACAAGGGGGGGTGGCATCCTTTATGAACGGGGTGCCTCCTTTATGAAAGGCAATTGCTCGGATTAAGGGTCTGGTTTGGAATGTTAGGGTGGACCCCACTTTTTTTGGCCATTGGGGTCCCCCTTAAAATCCCCACCAGATCTAAAGGGTCTGGTATGACTTTTGGAGGGGAACACCACACATTTTCTTTTTGCTTCGGGAGTCCCTCTTAGCATTCCAAGAGACCTAAAGGGTCTGGTATGGTTTGGGAGGAGGACCCCACGCTGTTTTTAAAAAAATTCTATTTTGTAACTACTTGCAGGGGATTCAGTCCACTTCAGCGGACTGTTCTCCCCGCTTCGGCTTGGCCATGTGCCTCAGCTGCCTTCGTCTGCAGTACGGGCTATTGTGAATAGCCCGTACAGCAGACCTTTGGTTCTGCTGAACCAAAGGGTTCGTGCAGCTGAAGCAAGCTGATGGATTAGCTGAACGTTAGGCTAAAGCCTTCGGCTCTTTAGTGAATAACCCCCTTAATTTTTGTTAATAGTTAAGGTACTTGAATGCATTTTTAAGATTTACCTCTTTAGTTTAGGGTCACTTTAAGTTATTTTTATACACTTTTGCCACCATCTTATTATTAAATCTAATTTATTTTTCAATAAAATGAAAATTGAAAAAAAATAACCTTTATGTAGGTGGCATAATTGACTTTTAATATTACCTTTTTAGCATAATTTGCCCCTTCTTCGCACTTTTTACACCTCTTTCACATGTTTTTTTATGCCATTTTATTGCCAGTTTGTACATAGTCTCTCACCTTCACTTTTCACTTTGGGGCATTATAAAAAATTGAGGTGTACCATAAAAAAAAAACCCAGCAAAGTGCAGTGTACTGCGAAGTCAGGATTTTCATAGCTAGGCTCTATGATTTGTTATTTTTATATCAGAAGATCTGCGAGTCTCAAGTTTCAGTGTCTGGTATTCATTTGGAACATATCTTGTAAGATTCAGCAGGATCTGCACTTTAGTTATATTTTAAACATAACACAGTAGATGGGACACGTTTACAAGATACTCCTTCAATACTCCCTCAGGTCAAAGCACCTACCATGTATAAAAGTTAATTATACTGTGTAATTTTGAGGCCACTACTATTATTAGACAATTGACCTTTCTGGAATGCAAAGTTAGGACTGTTTTCCTAAAAGGATCTTTTGTTTAGCTTGGTTACAATGAAACAGTCTTTGGAATAAAGCATTTTATTACAGAACCTTGTACCTCAATTACTAAATTTACTTTTATTTACATGACAGGCATCACTGTTACTGTAGCTTTTTATAGGTAACAAAATGAAACCATAACATTATATTTTATTTCAATAGAAAAAGAAACACGATTTCATAACAAAAGCATTTAAAGTTCACCAAGTGGAATATAATGCAAAAAATTAACCAATTACATAATCCAATTTTTTTAATTCTTTGGTACATTCAAAAAATAACAGATTTTCCTAGACATATTAGTGATTCAAGATGTATTTTAACATCTCTCTAAATTTTTATCTCCATGCATAGTCTTTTCGTTTCAAATTTCACATAGCATTGTCCATAGACACTAAATGGTAGTCGAATGATTGGCATACTTGCATATCATATCATGCATGTTCAGGTGATTCAAGGGTGCATGTGTATGTCCACAGAGGAGAAGGGAGGGCAGCCAGATACCCTGAAGCTTTTATGAAACTATCAGTAGGCCAAAAACTTTTAACCCGATGTCCCAATTCTCCTAATACCTTCTCTTTAGTAATGTTGCTGGAATCCACAGACACATTAATTCCAGCTAGACTGGGCAAATAATATATAATTTCTATGGTAACTTAAAGGTAAACATGCAAACAAGAGGCCCACTTTACTCAATCTGTGTTTTAACATGAAGACATTTACATTTTCTAAACAATTCTATAGATTTAAAACACCAGCAAGGGCTGTCATCTTTCATTTAGTAGCCCTGTGCTTTTAAGATGTTCATATTGACTGTAATGCTGTAAAACTGTAGTCAGGACTAATGTCAAAAACATTTTAAGCACTGATAAAGAAACTTTAAATCATCCAGCTAACTTCCCCTAATTTCCTCTTTGCACTCTGTGTGCCACAAACAGTGTAATTTCTAAACTCACTAAAGCCAGATACCACTCTCATCTTTGAATGGTTGCTCCTCTTTGCTTCTGAGAATCTTAGACTTGTCCACATGAATTCCTGTGCATGCATGCCTGCTCAGCTCTCAAGAGTGACTCTCATAAATTGCCAATGTAACCTTGTACCATAGACACCAGCTAAGATAGTAATGATTGCAAAGTAAAGCTCTCCCTAGCTACTTTCACCTA
Source organism: Nanorana parkeri (assembly GCF_000935625.1). Lineage (NCBI taxonomy): Eukaryota > Metazoa > Chordata > Amphibia > Anura > Dicroglossidae > Nanorana > Nanorana parkeri. The sequence continues at coordinate 791,918 of NW_017306942.1, read as the reverse complement.
GGTACAGCACTGGTTATTTTAAAATTGCTTATCCATGAAACAAGACCCTCCTCTGTGAGTGCACACCTATAATTTTCATGAGATCAACTGACACTGCTGCTTTTGGTGCTTTTCACATCAGTACAGAGCTGTAAACGTCTCATTCTAGCATATCACTATTGCCGAGAAAAAGGAGTTTGAGGCACAGTGGAATCCAATCGGGAGGCACAGTGCAATCCTATCAGTTAGCACAGATAAATACTGGATGTTAAGCCTTTCTTCAGAGGAGGAAATAAAGTAAAGCAAGGAAGTAGTACACTGAAAGGTCCATTCAATGGAAACATCATCAAGCGAGTAAAACTTCACTTTAAGTAAGGTAATGCAAGAATAAGAACTAAATAAAACCTTGAAACTTTATAAGGGGTACCGCAAATCTGATTATTGCAATGGCCATATTTAATTCAATCCCAATCAAAATATGCCCTGCCAAAATGGCATAACCCCATCTAAGACTGTCCTAGCCCTGCCCACGTTAAGATGAAGGGTCCACAACATATTCAAAAAAATATGGACTAGTTAGCAAAAATATGCTGTTATTAACTCTTTCAGGCATTTTCAAAATATGCAATTAACAAAAGGCAAAATCAGTATCCCAATAACAACTAGTGAGAATTCTTATTTCCATGGTGTGATTACAGCGAATTGAAATCTAATTGGCTGCTACAGATAAGTTTTTTGCACATCATGACTTCTCTTTTTATTGTTTTATTAAATAAGCCATTTTATGCATAATATTTTTAACGCTTCTTTAAAGCAGAGCTGTTAAACTGTTCCTGAACTGGTCTTTAACTAGTTTCAGACAACCATGCCTGACTTTTTTAAAGGCAAACAAAGACTGGCTTACATTTTTAAACCAAAGCAAACATTCAATACATCCCCTAATTCTTTGTAGCTATGCATAGCTTCCCTTTAACAGCATCCCAAGTCAAACACATGGTGAAAATCACATGTATAAAAATAAAATTAAATTGGATTCGTGAACTGAATTTTAATTGGCTACGACAAGTGAAAGCCCAAGATTCCTAAAACATGTATATTTTATACCACAATATTGCACTAGATAGAGATGAATGAGCCCAGATGTGTTATTCTGTTTGCATATCACTTCATAATAGAAAAATGCAATGCTACATATGTGGTGACATGAACACTGGTAAAATGCATTATTTAAGTACATTGTCAGTGATTGTTTCAGTATGTTGAAAAAGACAGTTTGGAATTTAAAAATAGTTTTATGGTCTGGAAAACAATTGTTTCAAACATTAACCCCAACCAAGAGCTGGGTTTCGACCAACACATGGAAAAATAATAGTTTAAAATGACGACTCAAAAAGTGATCACACATGGCAATACAAACAGGTGACTATTGTACAGATTCATGTGCACTCCTTATTATCTTAGAATGCAGGGTGCTGCAATGACCACAATGGACAAATCACTTATAATAGAATTCATCAGCACACCAAATCTCTCATGTTGAACTATTTATTCATCACAAATAAGGCAATGTTTTGGAGCTGCCTGATGAAGGTGTTCATAATGACACTTTTTTTCTAAGACACAGGAGAAATTGCATGCCTGTAAGTTAAATAGATATGGCAGACCAAGCTTGGTTTATTGGAAGGCCATGAAAGCCTCTCTGGATCGCTACTGTTCCCTGCAAGTAATGCCAGCTTTAAGATTCATCTGCCCACACTCCATCCTACTTAAAGTCAATGTCCACATTTCTAAGTGATTTGCATTTATTGTGGTGATGTAGGGGTGCAGTGATGATGTATATGTGTGCAGATTTTCATGACTCACATTGCAGGCTTTCCTAATTTTTTATAAACTGTTTATTAGGCCTGAATCCTACAAATTCTAAATTTTCTCCACAGGAAACTCAGTCTGACACTGGGGTTCAATTGTAAAGCAGCCTGCCAACAGCTGACCACCTCGCTGTGATTCTGTGTAACACGATCACTAAACACCAGCTCTGCCTGTAATGAATACTAATGAATGGGGGATGGAGAGCTTAGCTGCAAATATACACAGATTGCTTGCAAATCATAGAGGTAGCCATTTTCATGAGGCTATGAAGAGGGAAGCAAGCAAAAAAGGCAAGTTTCTGTGTTCATATACAGCAACTGCATATGCCTGCTTCATGTTTACCTGGTGTACATTGCTGGCATGTTTTTTAAAAATAGTTCTACAAAGGTGTAAATGGGCTTTACATACTGTATATAAGATGACACCGGTGTGAATATTTATGCCTGAAACTGTGGCAAAAGACATCTATTAACAGGGCTAAGCTTCTCTAAAAAAACCTCTAAAATAAACATAAATATAAACATAAATGAAAAATATTAAAATCTTTTAGTGCTCTATAATCTTATATAACTAGGTGAATTATTAAATATATGAACATAAAACTAAACTGTATTCAATGTGAATCAAAATGTGTAACTGATACTGTCCACACAGTGAAAAATAGTTTTCTTAGTGTTCAAAATAATCCATAAATATCCACAAATATTCACATGGCCATATGTTGTTTCAACAACCCTCTTGAACCAGCTCACCAGACGTTCACAATAAAACCACTCACCATTCTCATACACTTTCTATGACAGAAAGGGTATAGCACTTAATAACGGTCAAGCAGAGCTCATGGTGGAAAATTCTGGACTTCATATGGGCAAAAGACATCTCAACAAAATATCAACATGTAAACTCGAAAAACAAGCAAGACCCATCCATGCTATAACCTGTCTATTTTCAACTTACAAATATACATCATTAGACTTACAATGAGTAGGTGCTTCACAGCAGTGGTGGTAAATGTTTAGATAGCAACGCTTACTCTCTTTGTTCTAACCAGCTTATCTTCACACACTCCATACCTCACATCGCACATGGCTTACAGGTCGATGGGCTTTTGCTTGCTCCAAACAGGTTTTGCATTCCCCATGGGAATGCAAGACCAACTAAAAGCAGGTCATAAGCAGGTCAGAAAGGGGTCAACCACAAGTCAAATGCAGCTGTCAATTAATTCTTAATGATCTTAAAACCATCTCAAAATGATGTCAAATTGATGCCAAACTCCAACATATCGGCACAGACTCTTAGAAAAGCACAATTTGTTGTAATCAATCCTTTTGTGCAAAACCTTGTGTTCCTAGTCATCACCTGTATTAAAATATTTTTTTATAATGTGTACAAAGCTTTATATGAGATGACAATTTGTTTTGATACTGGAGAAAAAAATGTGCTGCCAATAACTATGCTGGGAAAATGCACCTATTTGCCTTTGCTACCTACAGGCCACTTATATTACTAATGAGCCTAATGGTAGATTCCACATTGTCTATCAATGTCTGGACCAATTGGGCAAAGACTGCTTGTCTATGGATACATTGAAATCAGAGCAGGCAATTGTTTGAGGAAAGGTTTATATTTTCACAGCCAATCATTCTTTTCTCGAAATAATTAATGACATAGGTGTCTGCTCATTTAAAAGATATACTGTATACTTGATTAAAAAAAGGAATTCCATAGTCAGGCTGACCTACAAGTTGACCTCCATCTTACATCTATGGCCAGCTTTGTATAGAACTGGGGTGTCTGTAAACTTTGAGGGCACCTGGAATAACAGGCCCTGCAGTCACTGTGGCTTTATAAAAAGCTTGACTTTCATGTTTCAGAATATGTAGGGGAGCATACGTGGAGTGACACCTGCAGCACTTTCCAGTGACTGGACAGAACTTTCTAAGCATTTGTATCCCTTACACTAGTCTTTCCCTTTCTTTTTATTTTTCTTTCCGTGTTTAAAAATGGTAATGATTAACAACAGAAAGGAGTGCAAGTTTATTCGACTGCCTGCTGTGAGAGATGGTTATATCATATGTGGACACTTCGTTTCTGGATGATACAAGCAACTTTTACAACTTCATATAAGAAACAGACAGTGTATGTAGCGCCAATTGCCATTGAAATAATTCCAGACAGTGAAGTTCATGCACAAGGCTTGACATTTTTACACTGTTTCACTCTGTTCTTTATTATAAGCACTGACCCATGGCAGATAAGTACTCAGTGCAACGCAGCATGCCTTTGGCCTTGAAACTCACAGAATTTCGATTTGTCATGAAAAAGTGGAAAGAAGAAAAGAAAGCTGACTCTTAAATTTATAAATGTCAGTAACAATGTGCTTTAGTGTTAGTTCCTGACAAAATGTAGTGTAAGGCCCAATTCACACAGGGGCTTATGCTGCATTCTGGGATTCATTTTAAATGGACTGTCAAGGCAATGCATATAAAATGCACTCACACCACTGTACCAAGCATTACTGCAACACATACTATATATGCAAATGAGGCCTAATAAGCATCATGTATGTGCTACACAGGTTCTTGTTTCTTTGAAACATGTTAAAAGATGACTGGTAATCATCTCATTGGGTAGAGTTGGCGGAAACCATGTCTATCATATGACTTCCTGATTAAAGTCATATTCTGGTTACCCTAAAATATACAAGAACAGGTAAGACAAAATTTACAAAAAGGTTCTACATTTCAGTTGCGGTCCACGGGAGGAAAATGAATGTCATGTGTGCCTACCCATAGAAAGAGTGCATTTAAAGTTTATCTAAAGCTTTTTTAAATTTTATATAGAGTATGCCAAAATTAAAACTCATTTTTCAGCTCATGTTTAGATGTTCCCACAATGTCATAAAAACCTGGTAGCCATTAAAAAAACCAGCCCGGGGTTCTAACCTCTTATGTGGAAAACAATATGCTTTAGATAAACTTTAAAGGTGGACATACACCTAACAGATTATGCAGCTGGATCTTTAAAAGTGTGGTAATCTGTGACAGTCCTGGAATCTTAGATACTATTTCAAACTTCCCTATTGAGCAGGAGCCAAGAGAAGCAGTTACACAATGCCACCACATTAATGAGCGGATGTTGGCCATTATATGACCAGATTTTCCATTTCAGCCTTTCGATATCCAAGATTTTTATTTAGGTAGATCGATACTCCACCCTATAAATATTCCAACTGTCAGCAAGATTCGTTCCTAAACCATCTATATTGTCTGGTAAATTGGCCATCCACTTTCACTTTAAACAGATGTATCAATGTATTATACATCCAGTAAGTACATGGTTGAGCAATGGATGTGTGCAAATTACAGATTGGTTTACCTTGTTCATAGGCCATCAACCCTGAATACATTCTGACTGTATCATATAAAAGCACCCGGAGATAATTTTTAATAAACAGAAAAAACAGAATCGGACACAACACTAGTGTAGTAAGCAATGTTCTCTTGACTTATTTAATGCAAAGTCACATGATGGCAAAGCTCCACTTTTGCTGAACGTCACATACACAACAAAGCAGTGCCGGACAATGTCAGCAAGAGGCCCCTGTGCAGAAATGTCCTCAACCACCTTCCTGGCTAAACTATCATGACTATTATTTTCAGCAGTAAGGGCCAATGAGGGCTGAAAACTAACATCCATATGGCTAAAAAACAAATCTAATGTAATAGCAAATAACATTTGCACTTGTTAACTCTAGAAATGAGGCGAGCAGGTGGGGACAGGATTTTGATGTACAAAGTTTTTAAAGGTGACTATAACATCAATAATAAACTTTTTTTTACTGTAAACTCACTAAAAAAGACTAGAGGCCACCACCTGAAATTGGAGGAAAAGAGATTTAACCACAAAGGATGAAGGGTATTCTTTTCTGTTAGAGGGGTAAAATGGTGGAACTCTCTTACAGGAGCAGTGGTCAGCAGAGAGTACTGAATCATTCAAAAATCATTAAGATACTTTCCTCAGAGAACAAAACATACAGGGGTAGAGGTACACTTAATGCCTTGAACACACAGAGACTCACACACACACATATACACACACGCTCACAAAGGTTGAACTCGATGGACCTGTGTCTTTATTCTGCCTCAAATACTATGTAACTATGTAACATGCATTATAGCACATTTAATTGTAAGATAAAATAATTATCTTTGAGAAAATGCTTATTTGAAAAAATAAAATCAACAGCAAAATAATACGTTTATGAGTTGAACATTTTTAGGAGAAAATTATCATGAGACAAAACAGAGAATGGAGTTCAAACAATTTGCCTATCCTAAAATGATTTAAGGCTAATGTGTCCCTACCACAGATGCATTGCCCATTGCACTACAACAGTACATTATACTGCATCATGTCATTGCAGCAAATTATGTTAATGATTGCAAGAACATATCACACTGCAATAGCAAATAACATCAACCGGCAACTGCACATTTTATCACCTTGCAAGAATATGGACTACAATAGCACAATGTGCAATCTTTTACACTATGTGCAATCTATTTTGAGCGGATAAGAGAGATTTGGGAGAGACATCGAGCAGACTCATCATTTTCAGCTGTTGGTGATTCAGTGGAGAGGGAGATATCGGACACCAGGGAAGTGTGCAGAGCGTTTGTAGACCACCTCGGTGGTCAGAATTATCTGGTGAGTGTGCTAGTGTTTGTGCAAGTGGAGGTGGATCACTGGTGATTAATTGACGGTGAATTGAAGCACAGAAGTCATGAGTGATTGTGGAACTTTATATGCAATGATTATTTCACTCACTGATGTAATATAAAGAAAGTGAACACAAGGATTTCATCACATTCATTTTGGATCACATCATTCTTGGGAATATTTCTATATGAACTATATATAAGCAGGAGTGAACATTTTATATATATTAATTGTCACAAATGATATGCACTTAGAGGTTTATAGTTATGATTAGAGATATTGCAGTGTTTTTATTTTGTTTAATATGAGGAAAGATTAACTGACCTGAATTTGTTCTCTCTGGAGAAGAGGCGATTAAGGGGGGACATGATCACCATGTATAAATACATAAAGGGTCCATATAAAGAGCTTGGTGCCAAATTATTCACGTTAAGGTCACTGCAAAGGACAAGGGGGCACTCTTTGCGTCTGGAGGAAAAGAGGTTAAACCCTTGCATACGGAAAGGATTCTTTACAGTTAAGAGCTGTGAAAATGTGGAATAGACTCCCCCAGGAGCTAGTTCTAGCTAGCTCAGTTAATTGTTTTTAAAAAATCTGGATGCATTCCTAAATGCACAGAATATTACTGCATATTGAGTTATTATAGGTATATTAGCCATCAGAGATTGTTGATCCAGGGAATATCTGATTGCCTTATGAGATCAGGAAGGATTTTTTTCCCCCTGTTGCATGGTGCAATGGTTACAAGATAAAAAATTCTCACTTATAATCCCAGTGGCAGAAGCACCCAAGACAAATAGAAAGAATCCTATAACAGGAATTTAGCCAGCAATTATTTAGGAATTTAGAACAGGAATTTAGACAGCTAATGTTCTGGCATTAAATATAATTTACATGACAAAATGGCTTGTGTAAAAAAATATATGTATATTATATACAATATATTATTTTCAGCACAAACATGAAGTTGTCCTTAAAAGTGTATATACAGTTGAAACGTTTTTTAGTTTTGGATAAAGCAGATAGGAGTGTTAGAATCCCTATCACGGTCAGTTTTTCCCCTGGGGCGATTCACCTTCTGTATTTGACATGGAGGCCACTGTCACTGAGGCAAGATGTGATGAGAAATCCAAAATGCTGTCACCTAAACAAGAGGTGGGGGGTAAGGGCTTGTGTTGATGGGATTTTATTCATTTCAAACAGGTATAGCATTCCCATAGAAGTCTATAGAAATGCAAAATGTGGTCAAGTGCAGGTCAAATGCACCTGTCAAGGAATTTTGAATGATCTCAGAAGCATTAGTCTCAAAATGATGTCAAATTGATGCCACTGATACAAGCCCAAAGCCCGTTAAAGCTCTACCAACCTTCTCTATACCTTCCAACGGTGACACTTGTTGTGCTAACAACTATCCTAAAGGGGAATTCCTCCTAATTTGTGGAGATCTGCTCTTTCTTCCAGAAGTAATGAAACTTACAGGGGTTTTAACCACTCCCTATATTCCCTAAACTATATATACACTTAAAGAAACAGTTAGTTTCAGTGTCTTAACCCAAGGTGGATTTCATTGCAATAGCAAAACCTCATAAATCTAACATCACATCTACTGCCAAATGAATGTGTCAGCCTACACTTTGTAAATATACCTGCTTATATTTAGCATGTTCCCTAAACAAGTTTGTGAATTGCTAGCCAGTCAAGGAGTTAATTCTGAATACTGATTACATACTAACATACCTAAAACCTTTGCTTTGGGATAGTCAGATTTTTAGAAAGCCCAAGATTTCTTCTGAGCTCCATTTAAACATCTTATAAACATTTTATAGAAATATGTATAACGCTTTAGAATGGAGTAGAAGTAGAATGCAATTCCCGAGTTATGGTGGCTGAAGGGAAACAGCAACGGCAATTGGAGTGAAAAGAGTAGAAAGCTTGTGAAGTATTGCTTGTGTAGAAAGTGGAGGAGATGTCAAATCATGACAAATCATTGGAGAGATTAAAGATGATATGAAAGAGGACATTGAAAGAGGAAGCAGCTAAATGAAGAGCTTTGAAGATAAAAATGACCCTCTAAGTGATAAAGTGTTTAACTAGTAGCTAGAAAAGAATTCACAAAAGAAAAAGAACAGGAAAATAGATAGAGAGTAAGATGTTCAATGGAGAGTATAATGTATTTTCAGTGAGTGTATATATTAAGTTAATATTGCAGCATCTGCGCTAAAATACTAAAGCAGCTCACTTGATTACAAAAAGTTTTGAAAAAGTAGTAAAAAAAAAGTAAAAAAAAAAAAGAAAAAGTAAAATACAAATGGAGAAAAACACATTGCTTGTGACGGGCTCTCTTAGGTGAAATTGTCTTTGCTGGATCCTGAGAAAGCCAATGATCCCAAACCCATGAAAAGGTGCGCAGTACTAAAGCATCTTCTTCTAAGATTTGGGATTCTCAACTTTCGCAAGATCCCACAAGAAGGCCAGTGATGACCTCAACAACAGGAAGCAGGCCACAGCCAGAACAGAGAGTTAAGGTGAGTATTTTTAGGTTTTTCTTTCACCCTGTTATTGCTTTAATCTAACGTTTTATAATCAGGGGGTGGAGAAGCTGACAGTGGACCTTAAGTAAAAGCCATTCTAAATCCACATAATCATCTGTTTGACCCATTGAAGGATTTTTAGTTCTGGTAAGCCATTTGTGTGATTTATACACCTATTCACACTACACAGCAACACTGGCACAAAGGTGCACTATTTCCTGGTTCAGCAATGTAGCTTCCTGGTTTAGCTTTGTGGCTTCCTATGTTTCCTCTCTCTACCAGCCTGACCACTGGATAATGAATTAGCATCAGTGATCATCCTGACTAGCAAAAGTGCATTTGGAAATAATTATTATATAGGATTTATACAGCACCATCAGTTTGTGCACAATAAAGAGAGACATACAGTTAAAATACAATCATTAGAAGAGGACCAGAAAGGCCCTGCTCAAGAGAGCTTCAGGGGTGTGGACATTTTTGAAAAAACTACTTGTCCAAGGACTAAAGCGGGGCCGAATCTCCTTGTCCCTCATGACAATCTACTTGTCTTGATACAAAAAAAAAAATAATTTTAACTGAAACCGTATTTAGCAGTGCTAAGAAGTGCTTCTCATTGGTCAGTGCCGTCAGGTGACCGCGTTGACCAACGAGTGCTTGCAGTTTGCGAGCGAAATTCAGAACACATGGAACAGGCACAGATAGTACACCCGTACTGGTGGACGGGAAGGACCGTTCATCCAAAAAGTTAAGTATAGTGGGAGGGAGATTTGTGTGGGTAATTCCATTTCCCAAATTACTTGGGAAAGTGAATATATCCGTATTTAGCAGTGCTAAGAAGTGCTTCTCATTGGTCAGTGCCGTCAGGTGACCGCGTTGACCAACGAGTGCTTGCAGTTTGCGAGCGAAATTCAGAACACATGGAACAGGCACAGATAGTACACCCGTACTGGTGGACGGGAAGCATACAGCGGTTGCATCCGCGTGTATGGGGTTACATCTGCGTGGCAAAATGTACCTATTTTCACGACATGTACCGCGCAGTGTTTTCAACCGTGATCATGTGGGATGGCCCGGGCGGTATTGCAGCAGGAAAATGCGCAATCTGCCTGGCATGACTGGGGTGCCATTAGAAAATAATGGCACTGACAGCACGATCGGCGGTGGTGTGCGATTCCGTGACCACCCAGCCATCCGCTCGGTTTCGTGCACGATGACCAGGCAGTCACGGATCGCACACCACTGCCGATTGTGCTGCCAGTGCCATTATTTTCTAAGGACACCTAGTCGTGCCAGGCAGATTGCACGTTTTCCTGCTGCAATACCGCCCTGCCCGTGCGGTTGCACATGATCGCAGTTGAAAACACTGCATGTTTATTTGCATGCAGATGGGTACAGCGGGGCTGGTTTTAATTTTTTCAATTTTTATTTACTTTGTAAAAAAATTTTATTTGTTTTATTATTTTTACTTTATCGTCTTTTTATTTTTTACATTTATATTTAGTTACATTTTTAAATATTATTTTTTACTTTTTTTTAACTATTTTTTTTATACTTAACTGTATTGCTATCACACAGGGGTTAACTCCCAAGCCACCATGTACATCTATAATTACAAAGTATACATAGAAACAAGAATTTTAAACATGAATACATACTGATTAACAATATGCCTTACGCTTATCTATTGTACATTTTTATATAAAAAATACAAATATTCTCTTTAGAAAAAGACAACCGATAGAGAGGATGCCGCAAAAGTTGCCAAAGATTTAAATAAGTGCAAGTATATATTATTGATCATTTAATAGGGTAAGAAGCAATGTGTCAAATGCTATATCCCATATCCCCCAATCAATATTACAATTTTTACTCATCTGGTTTGATTAGAATGGATTACAACATCAGTGCTACAAATAACAGGTACACTACAGTTAAAGTGACACTAAACTAAGGCGTTTTATCTTAAAAATGCATTCAAGTACCTTAACTATTAACAAAAAATGTATCTTATTTCTGTTTTACTCAGCTGTAGATCCTCAAATCATCTCTGAATTCATGCTGACACTGTCCTTCCTTCTGGAGAGTGGCTACCTTTTGTTCCCCATGGTCCCTATGTGTGTTGTAAAGTAGACACCGCTCTAAGCTCGCTCCCATGATGGAACACAATCTCAAGTCAAATTAGTAAACTAAGGGGTCTATTCACGAAGCTGCCGAAGGATCTGGCCGTAGCTTCGGCCGATCCTTCGGCTAGCTTCGGCCCCAGGACCCCTTCGCTTCAGTAGAACTCCCAGCTCCCGATCATGGCCGAGCGGCTCAGCCGAGCTGATCGATAAGTGAATAGCCGAACAGTGTTCGGCTCACTTCACTTCAGTCATTCACTCGGCTGCCCTCGGCAGCTTCGTGAATAGACCCCTAAATGTGCGATTGCAGTCCATCACGGGAGTGAGCTTGGAGCGTTGGCTACTTTACAACACACAGAGGGATCATGGGGAACAAAAGTAGCCACCCTCCAGAAGGAAAGACAATGTCAGCACCAATTCAGGGATGATTTAAGGATCTACAGCTGAGTGATACACAAATAAGTTACATTTTTGTTAATAGTTAAGGTATTTGAATGCATTTTTAAGGTTTAACTCCTCAGTTTAGTGTCACTTAAAATTCAAAATAAAGCCTAAAAATGCCAGTGGTCAATATATCTCTCCAGACCTTTTTCTTATACCAGGTGTAGCTGGATGCCTCCAGGCCAGCACAAAGCTTAAAATCTCCTTATTGCTGATAATTTGTTGACATTCCAGCTCCGCCTGACTGCTGCAGCCACTGTTTTATTCACTTTCCCAGCTGGGATTTTTCATTCATGGCAGAAAACGTTGTGCCATGTTGCTCAACACAGACCCAATGCAATGACAAGCTTGAATCAGTTGTTTTCAATTAGCCCAGTTCACACCAACATGCTGTGCAGATGTATCCTGGATCAAAATGGAATATGCTGTATTGAGAAACAGCGCAATATATGGCAATGCATTACAAGGTATCACAGTGCAATGCAATGCTCGGAAAACAAGTATTTGGACTTCTGATGAGGATGCTTGTTGGGAGTAGCTACAGGCAAAAAAAACGGAGGGTTTAGAACCCCTTTAAGGCAGCGCAAGGCATTAAAAAAGTATGTCAATGCATGTCAACTTAAGTGCATTCAACGCATGTCAATACGTGTTACATGCAGTGTGTATAGTGTGAATCCAGCCTAAAGCTGGCCATAACCTGCTCCAAATTTAGCCAAGTTAGCAGGGCTTGGCCAAACTTCAAGCAAGTGTATGGTCCTGTCAGCACCTATCCTTTCGACAACAGTCAATTTTTAGCCAGTCCGAAAATTCTCACCTAAGCAGTGATTGCAGCCTATCAGCTACATTCACTTTTCGAGTACTCTGACACTGGCACATGCCTCTGTCAGAATGCAAAAGCCTGGCAGGGGATTCCCCCATCCAACCTGTGTAGTGTTGATGCGTGAATCATGTTTTTGCCTGAATGAAAGAAAATGACGAGTGTATGGCCAGCTTTAGTCCAGCCAGAAAAAGCCAAATCTTGTACGTGAATATGAGATAAACATGTCTTTGAAACAGATGCTGAGAATCGCATCTTTATTTTGACATGACATTCAGCAAGTAAAGGATTTATTAGAATGCTTAAAGTGAGTGACATCACACCACACCAATCAATTCTCTCTGCCAATAGTTGAATTGGTGACATCACTACAGATAGTTATGCAGTACATGACCAGTCTCACAATGAAGATTACAAATGTAAAAGTATAAATTAAGAGCACATTAAAATACTACATAGGAAAACAGTTTTAAGGGGAAACATGCTACTCCACTTTTTACAAATCACTGTATACAATTCAAGTGTTTTCAAAACACGGGAATGTTAAGGAGGAACCGGCTATTAGAAAGGAGTTTGTATATACAGATTACAAGAGCTTGGAGCTGGATTAACATACCAAATTGATTTTGTCACCATTTACTGTTTCCCTTGCCAGTTCCACTTCTAGTGCATGGATCTCGTGACTGGAGCACATGTTTAGCTCGTTTAGTGTATATAAGCCTTGTTTTTGATAAATGCATTGTAAGCATATAGAGGACAATAATTGTGCACAGAAAGAATCTTCATTTTAATTATTTTCGTAATATTTTTATTTATACAACGCAACCAAAGAAATGAGAAAGAAAAGATATACAAAATGAATGCAGCATCTTAACAATCATTGGCACATTGTACCTATCGTTTGATATCAGATTTCACAGCTCTTTATAAGCCTTAAAAGAGAACTATGGCCTAACCTTTTTTGGCCATAGTTCTCTTCAGGGTCACAGGAGGACATATACCAATGTCCTCTGGTGGCCCGCTATATGCTGAGAGCGCAGAGCCGCACCGCAGCCGGCTCTGCCTCTTGAGGCAGAGCCAGCTGTGCCCGCCCCCTCCCCTGTCCGCTCCTCCAGTCAGCGCTGGAGAAATGGAGAGGGGTGGAGGGAACCCCCTGTGGGGATCGGTAACTGACAGTCACCGCTCTCTGCAGGGAGAGGATCGGGAAGTCAGCAATAGGTGGTATGTGTTCGCTGAGATCCCGAACAATAGAGCCCACCTATGACAGCTTCAGTGCTTGAATTATGGGGATGCCTGTTTTTCACTCACCCCATAATTCTCCTTTAAAGCTGGACTCCAGCCAGGAAGCACTAAAGGTGAGACTAAATTTAGGAGTTAAATCCTAAAAATGCAGCTTATTTGTGTATCACTAGGCCGTAGATCCTCAGATAATCTCTGATCTCATGTTGACACTGTCCTTCCTTCTGGAGGGTGGCTATTTTTGTTCCTCATGGTCGCTGTGTGTGTTGTAAAGTAGCCACCACTCCAAGCTCACTCCTGTGATGGACTACAATCTCATCTTTAGCCTACCAATTTGTATTAAGATTGTAGTCCATCACAGGAGTGAGTTACTTTACAACACACAGGGACTACGGGGAACAAAAATAGCTACCCTCCAGAAGGAAGTATAGTTTCAGCACCAGTTCAAGGATGATTTGAGGATCTACAGCTGAGTGATACATTTATAAGCTACATTTTTGTTAATAGTTAGGGAACTTGAATGCATTTTTCAAATGTAACTCCTCCGTTTAGTGTCACTTTAACTGTAGTGCACCCTTAATTTGTAGCACTGATGATGTGTATAGAGTTGTAATCCATTCTAATCAAACCAGATACCATATGAGTAAAAATGTGAATATTGATTGGTGGATATGGGATATAGCATTTGACACATTGCTATTTAACCTTATAAATTATCAATAGGGATGCATTGATGCCATTTTTTCAAGAACAAGTACAAGTATTGTTCCTTAGGTACTTGCCGATAACAATTACTGCTACTTTTTTTTAGCGGTATATTATTACCAAGCCACTTGCTTACCTGTTCCTAAAACAATCTCAATTTCTGTTTTAAGTCCATTATTATCATACTTTTGCTCCCTAAACTTGTCCCAGATGCCTCCTTATTAGGTTTGCTTCCACTTTGTGCGTCAAAGCACAGCTACTTTCTGCCTATGGAGAAGTGGCTCCTGGTCGAGTTTTCTCGTAATTTGCAGAGAGAAGAGTGACATGCTTAACTTATCCTTTCTTCTGTTGGCCATTGATTGGCAGCTGTGCACAGAGCCACTGTCCACAGCACTGACTTTACCTGTCTAAGCCTGCTTCTGGAATGTGTGGCAGAGATGTGCCAGAACTATTAGAGCGTAGGCACAATACAAACAAGCAACTTGTAATTATGCTAACATAACTTGCAGACAGTGGACATGATGCAGGCAGTGACAGATGAGCTGAAAATTACCCTGGCATTACCAATGTCTATTAGCCCACAGCACTGCTTTATAGAAGCAAGTCACAATAATCAGTGACACACCTACATACAGCAGTGCTGGAGGCTAGTAAGCATGGACAATGACAGGGGGTCTACTTCTCTGTCACATTTCACACACCTGCCCACAGCACTGCCTCCCAATCATAAGTTGGTTCCAAATGCTCTTTGGAGTTGTAGGACTGAGGGGTGTTCCCACATGGGTCAGAAGTGACATAGGGTGCCCCTGCAAATCCCTATTCCCAGCAGCTGCTGAAAACTGTAGTTGATGTGATAAAAGTATGAAAAAACACCAAAAGGTGAGTGAAAAATTGACTGGAAACCTAGTTCAACACAGGGGTAGGTAGGTATGGGGCAAGTTTTAGGTTTTCCCGAAGTTCCACTTTTATACTCTTAGCAAAACATTCTTCTAAATGTCAAAATACCTGGAGCAATGAGTTTCCAGGTTAAAAGGCAGAAGCTGTTCCCCAGGATGTAGGGACTGGTAACCTGTCACTTCACATTTGGACCTGAATCAGATACCTATTGGCGGCTGAAATTTAAAGGT
>NW_017306942.1:705860-775904 GCF_000935625.1 Nanorana parkeri | reverse complement strand
GGGGGGGGGCATCAAAAAATCTGAAAAGCAACAGTTAAAAAAAGGTCTAAATCCTAACTGGATGACATTTAATTTACTAAATAAACAATTGGCATTATTATTTTTTAATACTGTTTTTACCTTCATTTTATTCCAGTGTTGGGGATCTCCAGGAGACCTTTTACAGCCATGTTTTGTCTATATGCACTTGCTCTAGTAGTGGCTCCATGTCATTGCTCAGAGATGGCTCTGTACCACTAGGAAGACTTGCCTTCACTTCCCGTCTTGGATAACCAACAGGAAATGATAGGAAATCTCCCCAAATTAAGGATTAATCCCATATCAGACAGTAGTTGGAACATGTGTCCTAACTAGATGATCAATCCTCACCTCTTGCTCTTGTGACAACTCTAAAAATCAGGGTTTTTACTTTATTTGTTGTTGTTTTGTTAACAACGGTCACCGGGACTTGACAACGGTCACCAGGGCAAATATGGGGATGACCTTCTCCAGATGGTACAGAGACATCAATACAAACTTGACAGAGAGTCTAACTCTTCTTTACATACACCTTACCCCTTGTGTGGATGGCAAGGCCCCAAAAAACTACCCCCCCCACCCCCATGGAAGTTAGAACTTTGAGCCACCCTTGTGTAGAAGCCTGTTAACGTGTTCAGCATTTTATTTTCAATTATTTTATGGATTTTCAAAAAGTTTTACAAATGTTCATTGCAAATGAGCAGAGATAAAGAATAAAAATAATATGCCATAATCAAATCAACTGTATGTGGACAAGCCCATTGAAACCTATAGGAAATATGGCTTTACTAGATAATATTCTGTTTCTATAACTGCAGTATCAACTACAGATCAGAATCCTCAAGACATCCAATCCTGGGAGTGGGGGACAGGACATATGACAAGAAGAAGAAACAACATACCCAGCAGGTCAGCATTTTATTTTAAACTATAAATTTCTCATTATTGCTTAAAATGAAAATCTGCAGGAGCAACCTGTCATGCCAGCGGCAGATGAGTTTACTAAGCCCCATTAACTATTTGCACATGGTTAACAGTACACATTCACCTTAGCAGCTGGTTTAAAACTGCTTCTCCGAGTTAGATCAGAATGTGACTAGGCACTGACTTCTTGCAGATACTCTTGCTTTCCCCCGTATATTTTCTACAAAATGCTTAATATCAAAAACAGAACCTTTTCCAAAACTGGTAGAATTCCTGCTTTTTTACATAAGTAACTATTATGTGTTCATTATAAAAAAATTAGGTGAAAGTGGTCAGCATGACATAGTGTAAGCTTGAAATGTACTAGATTTAGCCTCTGATGCTCTTGTAGGAGCGGTGAACATACAGAATACATCTTCTTTTGCTTTGATCTCCGTGAGTCCACAAATCACTGCCAAAGCTAAGGTTCACTCAAATACACTTGATTTTAAATCCCAAACCACTGAGGTTTTTAGGCACCAGCAGTAACATTTAACTTCAAAGCTGTATTAGTAATGTGATGGCTGTATTCTTAATTTCTTAATTAAATACAAATGCATTAGGCACATTAAAAGGCTTCAGATGGAGTGGTCCCTGGAATACAAACATCAGCTACAGCATTTACTACCTTATTCTACTGAAAACGTTAAAGTCTGGTTATGATTAAAACTCACCGTTTTGCTGATATATGAGGAGCTGGTGTTCATGCAGTGCAATCCTTCGCTGTTGCAGCATCCGCCACATCTGTACAGAGACACGCATGGAGGTTTAAAGAACGTGTTTGTTGGTGCACCAAATTCCTTCCCTACATCTACACACACTTCACGTGGCATACATTGAGTCTTTCTCCATTCGATTTCAATACCTAAACAGGTACAAAAGAATGTTCAGGTTACTTTATAATGTCATATATATCTATGCAGCCTAATATCTAATACAGTGGTATGAACAGATCCTGTACAAAATACCCTCTCTATGATAGTCTCATACTTCAAATCTATCAAAGCAACCTTTTTTAATACAGATTTCGATGGAATAGAGAAGAGTTAAGCTGGTCATATACCAGCAAGCAAATTTTCAAATTTCAAAATAAATTTTAAATAAATATTAAAATGTTCTTTTTTGGGACATTTGCTCAATTTTCTAGTGGTTACTGGGGTCTAATCAGTGGTTGTTTTCGACCATAGTAATGAGGAAAATCAAAGGTGCAGGATGGAATTTTTTCCTTGATTATTATATGAATCAACGAAATTCTAACCATGAACGTGATTTTCAGTCACGAAAAATCACACAAATGGTAATGCTGAGTGATGCATAAAAGAAACCTATTTAATACATCTGGGATTCCATTCAAGTAGCTGGTCTTAAGGGCTTACAAATGAGATTAGTTGACTCTGACGGCAAGATCAAATGTTTTAATGAACAACTTTGAATGAAATTCTAACAGTGTATGGCCAGCTTTAAAACTTCTGTCATGTTTTTAACTGCAGGTTTTTCCAGGTAACCATTGTCACCAGAAGAGAAAGTGATAGGGCATTCAAAATATTACTGTTTTCAATGACAAAAGCTGTTCCAATAACCACTTCCTAAGAGAAAATTTCCTTTTTATTTTGTAGAGATTTTCTTTTACTCCCTGTTGTGTTCCTGGGAGAGGAAGTAACAAAAAATATCCCAACAAAACACAGATAACAAAGAAACTTCAAAGATGTCTTAAATATGTCCTACTACCTAAAAAAAAGAAAATCATTTGGGATTCAGATACATAATAGTCAGGCTATCAACATTATCCTAGTTACTAGCAGAATTAAAAAAAAAAATGTAATAGTAATCATGATGCCGAATTTAAGGATGGTAGGTGAGGAAGATGTTGTATTTTATTCTTCTGATAATTAAGGTTATAGCATATTCTAGAGGTGTGATACATGTGGCCTTTTGCTTTTCCTTACCATAGCAGCATAGCAATGCATAGTATGCAAGTATAGTATGGTATGAGAGTCTCAGCTGCCAGTTAAAACATTACCGTATATAGCAGTAGTTGCGATGGTGTTGGATAAGATTGGGAGTGATGATGATTACAGTAAATAGCTATAATCATCACCAATTTAAGTAACAGATTTTCACCCAATCTAAGCAATATCTTTTTTGGGCTTCAATCCTTTAAGATCAAGTATATGAAGCAGAACATTCTTTATGAACAATGCACACTTTCTTACACTTGCACTGGTCTTTTAAAGCTATATTTTAGTATAGATGAAAATTAATATGTGGCTTTAAATACTCACACATTAATTAGCGTCATTCAGAAAATACAAGTTTCTGTAAAGCTGTAGCAAGAGGAGAAGAAGTGTAAAGTCTGTGTGATTAAAGTACAACAGAGGCATAAATCACACACACCGATTAAGGGAGGTTTGGGTGGATTAAGGTCGTCATGCAGTGCTTGTGTCTAGTTTGATCTCTTGTTAATCCCTTGGTTGCCAGGGGTACAGGAATTTGCAGTGTACTATGCTGTAAATAAACGATTTGATAAAATGCTAAGTTTATATCTCCTGAAACTTAGTTCTCAGAAAAGGTATACAAAGCAGACAAAGTTGTTAGCAGCTTCAAAATTCAACAAAAAAAATGAGAACTGAATGGAAAAAATCTTTGAGTACATTGCTAACTAAGCTTCAGTATACATATTTCTTCTCAGGAGTGCAGCCCTTCTTTGTGCAGATGACTGTAGCCCATCATACATACAGATCCATGGTCCTCCTAATTGAACAATGTTGTATTACCCATTAGCTGAATCTACTTTCTAATGTCTTTTTTCTAGGGCAGATTTCGAAATGAAAGGCATAACTAGGTTTCCATGGGCAAAAATAACCAGGTTTGTTAAGAATACTTTTAATACACTGTCCTTTTTTCCCAAGACCTAAATGGTTGCACCATGAAAATGTAACATCTTGTGAAAGTAACAAAATGGGAAGTATAATAAACTAAATCTGGTGCAAAGGTAAGCGTGCAAATAACAACCTTCATAAAATCTTAAATCAATTGTCTGGACTTTCATAGGAATACATTCAATAAAATTTGACATACAACACATAATAGAAAGTGTATAACATCTGCTGTTCCTAAGCTTTTCCCTACATCGCCTTACAAAATGATGAGCATTTACTAGGATCAATTACTGCCTCATGCTATGGATGTATATAGGTTCTGTGATACAGTATTATACAGTTTTATGATTTTTTTTCGTACCTTTAAAAAGCTCATCTTTTAATACACAGATATGTATCTGGTGCAAAGGTAAGCGTGCAAATAACAACCTTCATAAAATCTTAAATCAATTGTCTGGACTTTCATAGGAATACATTCAATAAAATTTGACATACAACACATAATAGAAAGTGTATAACATCTGCTGTTCCTAAGCTTTTCCCTACATCGCCTTACAAAATGATGAGCATTTACTAGGATCAATTACTGCCTCATGCTATGGATGTATATAGGTTCTGTGATACAGTATTATACAGTTTTATGATTGGGCTGGACAGTACTTGTCCAGCCCAATGTATCATTAATAGTAGAAAGCAGATTAGAATTCTGGTCTCCCTCGAAATACAAAACCTAATTACCTGTCATGAGTAATGGGTCCATACCTGCTCCAGTTTTGCTACCTTTAGATTTCATACCTCACTTTTGTAAGGTAAGACAAATTAGAAAAAGCACAAATATCAGCCCTAAAATATTGATACTGCACACAATCTTTAAAGCAGCATTGCCATCTGGAGTAACATACAGATTACAATAAAAGCCCTCTACCTTTATTGTCATGGTTTCTTAATTCTACGTCTGCCCCCAACAGGCTGAAATACTTGCAAAATAATTTGCATTAATATTAAGGATCACAGGATGATGACACAATGGAATGCATGTGTATAGTCATGAGCCTTTCACATGAATATATGGAGAACAGCAGACCAGCATGTCATAGATGAGCTTGGTTTCCAAAGTCTCTCTAATTCCTGCTGCAGGAAGTAGGCTTCCATGGTGACAGGAGAACATGTCAGAGAAAATATACATCCTAAAACACAGGTAAGGAGTAAAAATATCTCAGCATGGGGTGTTTGCTATATAACAGCTTTCATTTCCTGCTCCAAACAGTAATGCAGCTTGGAAGATCTATTTAGAATTTGAGAATACTTAATGTTCTTTCTGCCTCTGCTGACTGTAATCAGATACATTGTGTTGAAAAGAGTTATACTATGGAGAACAGGAGAGAAGGAGATGTTCAGTAGCACATGTCCTACCCTAAGGGTGTCAACACTGCTTTTCCATAGATACTGTAAAGTGAGTGAACATTGTCACCCTAGGAAAGAAAGTGTTTGTTCATAATTGCATACAATGTAGTCAGAAGACTAGCAGGATTATTCAGTGAAATGTTCAAAGCAAAGCTGCAGGAAAGTGCAGTAACTCAGAGCAACCAGTTTTTTGAGCTACTTAAGAAAGGTAAATGAAATTTGATTCTGATTGGCTGCTGTTCCTTACTACAGTTTTCTTTGATGACTCCCATGTGCACAACATTCTCTATCTGCTTTATTGAAGGATTGTATTTATATGGCAAGGTAGTGCTTATTTATACTGATTAGTGAGTTCAAAGTTATTATTTTCATGTGACATTGATCAGCAGGTGGAAACCAGTGTTATTGGATCCTAGGCTTGTGATTGACAACTTGGCTGTGGCAGTGGAAATACTACACTGTAGGTTAGCGTCTACTCTCTTGTGTGCATCAGAGCAACAAGGAAAATATCCCAAACAGTGTTTACTCATTTCTATTGCGCTACATTTATTAGGCAGTACTGACACTGCTTTAACTATCCTCTGTCACACTTACTTTTCCAGATATCAGCATTGTAATTGTAATGTGCAGCTGCATATTTAACACTATCATCTCTTCTAGAATCAAAGCCGGACTGTCCTCCTTGCCTTAATTGACACTTGAACATCTTCCAGGATTCGGGGTAAAGCAGTGTCATAAGTTCATCCACGCTGGACACAGCCCGAAGTTGCTCCTCCAATTCCTTGCCAGGATGATCCTTTCAGGAAAAAAAACAAAAAGTTTAGTTAGATTTTATACTGGGTTTCAACCCTTTAGGTCAGGGGTCTCAAACTCAATTTAGTCGGGGGCCACTGGACACATTTATTAGTCCTGTGAGGGGCGCTACTATATACGGTACCAGTGTTAATGTCTGCATATGTTACAAGCGGCAACTCCCACCCAATTAAATTAATGATTGGGTGACAGCTGCTGCATGTAAATGCCTGCACACCACATGTAATCATATGTGAAAGGATTGCATGCAGTTAGGAATCTGTCAATATCCCTGGTTACACAATTGTGTATCCAGAGATAGTGATTGTTTTTGTAACTGCATGTAATCATATGACATACAATTACATGCGGTATGCAGGTGTGTACATGCAGCGGCTGTCACCCGATCATTAACTTGAATGGTTGACAGTTGCTGCATGTAAATGCCAGATTAGGGATTCCTGCTGCAGGAAAACGCAAGTTTGTGACACAGGAATCCCTAATCGTACCTGAAATATAGGTGTGAATGGGGCCTAATATACACACAGAAAAATACCCCCCCCCCTCACACACACTAATACACCCCCCCTGCACAAATAAAATAAAACACTCCCCCCCACACACATAATACACTTTGCCCCCCTTCCAAGCCCCCAGCAGACATCATAAACTTCCCCCCTCCCTCCCAAGCCCCCAGCACACATACTATACTTTCCCCCTCCCTCCCAAGCCCCCAGCACACATACTATACTTTCCCCCTCCCTCCCAAGCCCCCAGCACACATACTATACTTTCCCCCTCCCTCCCAAGCCCCCAGCACACATACTATACTTTCCCCCTCCCTCCCAAGCCCCCAGCACACATACTATACTTTCCCCCTCCCTCCCAAGCCCCCAGCACACATACTATACTTTCCCCCTCCCTCCCAAGCCCCCAGCACACATACTATACTTTCCCCCTCCCTCCCAAGCCCCCAGCACACATACTATACTTTCCCCCTCCCTCCCAAGCCCCCAGCACACATACTATACTTTCCCCCTCCCTCCCAAGCCCCCAGCACACATACTATACTTTCCCCCTCCCTCCCAAGCCCCCAGCACACATACTATACTTTCCCCCTCCCTCCCAAGCCCCCAGCACACATACTATACTTTCCCCCTCCCTCCCAAGCCCCCAGCACACATACTATACTTTCCCCCTCCCTCCCAAGCCCCCAGCACACATATTAATAAAACCCCCCTCCCTCCTTTCCTTCCAAGCCCCCTCACCTGCTTTCATCCGTGCAGGGAGGAGGCACATCTTCATTTCCTGGAGATCTAGTGGTGATCATTAGTAAGGCTTGCACTACACCTTACTAATGATCCATTATTCGGCCGGATCTCAGAAGTGACAGAGCTCCGGCTGGAGCTGACAGGAGCAGCTCTGCGGTCTGCATCCGTCCGTGACCGTGTGCCTGACTTGTCAGCTGGCTGCTGGCCACTTAGTACCCGCTCACGGGCCAGAGTTTGTCCGCAGGCCGGTACTTTGAGACTGCTGCTTTAGATGGTCTTCAAAATATTGGTGAATATATGGTAGAAGAATAATTAGATTGTATACTGGATTGCAACCATTTAGATGGTTTCCAGAATATTGGTGCACATGTGGTAAAAAGTAAAATTATATACCAAACATTAAACTTTATTAACTGATGCTTCATATGTTTTACCACTCTGGAAATCGCCAACATTGGTTTTACATGTCACATTAATACAATTTGCATCTTTATCAGAATCTGTCTCTAACAAAGAATGCTTGGATATTCAGCAGTTTGCTCATTAGTGAAAGTAGTATACTTCCCCTGTCGATATTGTGTAAGTAGTCATTTAAAAGAACTATTTGCAATGTCGAGGCACATAGACAGGTCTATGGGCAGACAGTTGAGCTAAGTTAAGTTTAGTCATGGAAAATGTTTTTCTTCTGGTCATCCTCTTTAAAGCAAAA
This sequence comes from Nanorana parkeri, assembly GCF_000935625.1. NCBI lineage: Eukaryota > Metazoa > Chordata > Amphibia > Anura > Dicroglossidae > Nanorana > Nanorana parkeri. The sequence goes on along the minus strand of NW_017306942.1, from coordinate 767,868 downwards.
GTTAAAAAATCAGAGCTGATTTTAAAAAAGCAGATTTTTTACTGCCCTGACCAGGCAATGTTCTAGTTACCATATGGAGTGGTTTGGTGCAAATAAATGCTTTGGGGTTGATTTACTAAAAGCAAATAGGCTGTTCACTTTGTAAAGCAGTTTCCATTTTGTAGGAGAATTTTCCCTTAGCTTAGTGAATGTGATGAAAATTCACTTTGCAAAAAATACTCAATCACGTGCAAGGGAAAAAAAAAACGTATTTTCGCTAACACATGATTGGATAATGAAAGTCAGTAGATCTTCACCTCATTCACTAAACTAAGTGAACTAAACTTTTGTTAATCAGCCCCATTGGCTCTTACAACCTGTTGGAGGGCAGATTCTGTTTCTGATTACCAAACTGCAACCTTTACATGGAAAACTCCAAAGTTCCAGATTCTAAACTGATAATGAATTGGCAATGGCAGCCTAATTTCAATTTCTACATTGAATTTATTTTCGCTAAAACCCTATTCTTTTATTTGTCACAAGACAGATCTACTTCCAGTAACCAACACAATGCAACATATTGAATGTTTAAACCATGTATTTACAACAAAAGGGTATAACATGTATTCTATTGTTAAGTATAACCATTCATACTATTAAGATATCAGGTTATGTAAAAAAAAATGCTTATAATTACAGGAAAACTATTATTAATTGATATTTGCAAGTTTATAAACTGTTTTTTAGCATGTTTTCTTTGCTTGTTTAAAATCTTTATTTTGCAAATAAACACTTAGGCTGACTTCACACCTGTGCGCTGCCATGGTTTACAATGGCACCCTAATTGCACAAATACATTAGGTGCTGACAGAATGCACTGCAGTGAAATATGCTGTGCTCTGTGGTGCAGTTTGTTTGCAGTTTGGGCTGCTTTAAAAAAACAAACATTAACATTTGTGCAGTAATGCACTACACAGTTCTTTTGTGACCCTGAGATTTCCAAAGCATATTAAAAGGAAAGCCCAGAATTGCCTGTTCACTTTCTGACTAACTAAAATCTTGAGGGCTGTGTATGTGTGGAGGGTCTCTCCCCTGAGTCATGCAACTGCATGTCTTATGAACAGAACTGAATAGTAGTAGATCCAATTATACCAAATTATACACGGCACAGTAGCAAGTGACTCAGAAGTGGTAGAGAACACTCCTGAGTTCACCTCATGTAGGTAGCAAGAGGCAAATGTGATATATTCATAAGCAAATGTCATAATGACCTGACTAAAGAGAGAAGCTATACAATATACTGTTACAATCTTAATAATAGGACAAATACAAATTCTAGATTCAATCACAAAATGTAATTTCTAAAATTGGAAATACTATGGTGCAAACACTTTGAACATACTCATATTTTACAATTGTTAATACAGGTCTTAAAGTGACACTAAACTCAGGAGTCAAATCTTAAAAATGCATTCAAGTACCCTAACTGTTAACAAAAATGTATCTTATTTGTGTATCACATGGTTGTAGAACCTCAAATCATCTCTGAATTCAACCTGACACTCTCCATCCTTCTGGAGGGTGGCTACTTTTCCTCCCCATGCTCCCTATGTGTGTTGTAAAGTCGCCACAGCTCCAATCTCATCCCCATGATGAACTATAATCTCAATACAAGTTAGTAAACTAAACATGAGATTGTAGTCCATCACAGGAGGGAGCTTGGAGCGGTGGCTACTTTACTACACACACAGTGACCATGGAGAACAAAAGTAGCCACCCTTCGGTAGGAAAGACAGTGTCAGCATGAATTCAGAGATGATTGGTGATGGATCCTCTATAATAAGCCAAATCTCAAAGACTGACCACTGAGCAGAGTAGAGACACCATGTGATGAAACACATGTGTTGGTGCAGGCATGATCTGATCTAGTAAGCGAGCAACATTTTCACAGGCAAGGATGGTATACATTAATCAAAGAAAAGCATTAGTTTGACTTTAGTGAATCCGGCCCGGTGAGTTCCTTTGCACTGAAGATTGACAGACAAAAAACGATTAGCCATAACAGCTGTGGCAGAATGTAGAGTGATAATGACAGCAGCAGACGTGATAGCTCACAAGAAAAAATGACTGTGCCAAAGACTCATGTCATCATGTGGTAAACTCATCTTAAGAACTGTAAGTCAATGAAGGAATTTAGCCAAGAGGGGATAGAACTTTTTTTGTCAGAAAGTCACATTATTCTCCATATAAATCTTTATCGCTACAAACAACCACAAAGTTGGATGCAAAGTATCGCCACATATGCCCAGAATTAACACTCGTCACAGTTGTTTGTGTGGATGGCAAGATTTCAAACTATACCCTAAAACGTGCTAAACGCATATGACTTGCCAAGAAAGTATAAAAGTTGTGCTATTTTTAAAACACCGTAAAATAATCAAGTATGTTTGCAGATTCCAGATGTTATTTCTTAACAAATAAAGCTGCGTGCTACGAGTTATTGTTTTGAGACAAGAATCCGCTCGTGTAAGAGAAAGAAAAGACATGAAATCCACATAGCCATTGAGAGCTTTGGTTGAAATAGTAGCTGCTTCACTGTTCTTCCACAAGACTCTCTCTCGGCAAGCACTGTAAGGTCAAAATTCTTATTTTCATGGCAAATGTCCATTGTGTGGTTGATGCTAATAATGTATGTCATGTTTTGTAATGCCATCGCTGGAAAAATGGCACCGTTCAATGGCTGCTGCTTAAAATATTACAAAATCATGTATAATATTTCTATCATTGTTTATAAAGGCTAATGCAATGTGTCATGGGGATGGACATAACAAACATAGCTATTATGTTATCAGCCTGCTGATTTCAAGCTGTTGCCTTCTTTTAAAATATAAATATTTTCTTGTTAAATTAAAATAATTTTAATTACAACAGACAACCCATTTGAATGACAAGGTCTGGTACAGGAGGAGGATACAAGCAACAGGACAGATGCAGGGCTTTAATTCCAGGAGTCGTATAACAGTGCTGCCCATAATGGCAATCACAAAGGAGTGTAAAATTTTTATGACTGAGACCTGAGTAAGACATACATATATACAGTATATAACATTATGACCACTGGGAAGAAGGCTAACCGGATGGAGGCACTGCCAACGTTTGTGCAATGCCAATCCTTGGGTTCTCCGATTCATGTAGATGTTACATTGACACATAACACCTACCTAAACATTGCTGCTTGCCAAGTACACCCATTCATGGTAACGATATTCCCTGATGGCAATGGCCTCTTTCAGCAGGATAAGGCACTCTGCCACACTGCAAAAATTGTACAAGAATGCTCTGGGGAACACAACAATGAATTTGAGGTGTTGGCTTGGCCTCCAAATTCTTCACATCTCAATCATGTTGAGCATCTTTGGGACGTGCTGGAAAATAAGTCTGATCCATGGAGGCCCCACCTCACAACTCCATGACTTACAGGATCTGCTACTGATGGCAGATACCACAGCATACCTTCAGAGGTCTAGTGGAGTCCATGCCTTGATGGGTCAGGGCTGTTTTGGTGGCAAAAAGGGGACCTACTCTACCTGTTTTTATTTTGTGATATATGTTTGTAATAGGTTTTCCTAAAGTTTGTGTGCAAAGAGCTGTAATACAACTGATTCAACTTCGACTTGTGTTCGAATTGCCACATCAGACACGGTGCTGTCTTTTATGGCTGTGCAGTGTGAAGGAGGAATGTAAATTACAAAACTGGCTGTTCAGAATTGCAAATACTTTAGTAGGTAAAACAGCAAATATTGATTTTAGTGGTTTATTCGGCTGTTTGCCGTTTTACTTTAGAGCCCAACTCTATGTTTTCTCATTACCACAACACATACAGTAGGTGTAAAGCCAGCCTCGCATCATTCAGAGCTAGAACTGTGCAATCTGCAACACTAAACCCTCAGGGCTAGTTCAGTTCACACCAGATGCAGTAGTGATGCAGTCCGTTCCGTTTTGCAGCTGCTTTAAAAACACATCACAATGCTTTCCTTTGGTATCTTTTGTGGTCTGTTCACACCAGAGCAGTTCGTTCCAATGCAGCTAGAAAAAATAGTGCTTGCCCTATTTTTGCTAGGGAACGCATCAAAATGCATGCAAACGAATTGGAATGCCCCTGAAATCCCATTTTAAGCAAACCCCCCCCCCAAAAACCCATCAATTCCTGTAAAATCGCTGCAGACCGCATGCAGTTCTGATGCAGTTCTGATATGAACTAGCCCTTAAGGATAACAAAACAGCTTTAGCTCTGACTCGGCAGGGAAACATGTCAGAGCGCTACATAGAAACTGCACAGGGAAGAGTTTGGACTAGCGTTGGGGCTCAGTTTTTAAGAACATTACATTAAGATATAAATACATCATAATTTTGTGCATATTCACTATAAATAGTTTAGTTTTCCTTTAATAGGGCATTCAAAACCATACTTATAAAACCGTATGATAACTGCAACTACAATAGGAGGGGTACATGTTTATTACAGTGTTTAGCTTAGTATGTGCAAAATTAAGTTTTTTCCTTTGAATAGACTTAGGGAGGATTATAACCCCTGTCAATTTCTTTTTTTTTTGTCATCCATGTCCCATTGGGGAGATTTCTTTTCACTTCCCACATCCACAGCAGGAAGTTAGAGGAAACGTCTCCAAAGTGAGGGAAATCCCTGGTTGTCACCAGTTTCATCAGAACTTGTGTCCATATTAGAACACAAATTTCCCCTCTGCTCTTGTTCTGGCGAGAACACTGAAATTTTTTTTCCCCTTTCTCTCCCGGTTATAACAGTCATCAGCACAAATAGACAGGGTAATCTCCCGAAAATGGACACAGTCAGCAATATAAACCAGATAAGAATTCTAATCCCTCGCCACTATCCCAAATTAAAAAAGTATTTGGGTTTAAGGGGCTGATCTATAAATCTTTGCATGACATTACTGCTACTGGATGGAACTGAGAAGCATAGGAATTCCAGAAGCTTTTTTTTATAAGGATCTTCTTTTAAAAAGGAAATCTCTTAGTATTTAACATAATTATCAGGGAAGAAATACAAAATCTAAGTTCAACCACTTTCAGGTAAGATTATATAAAAATACAGGATAAAGTTTTATTATATATATATATCAATCACATATAGAAATACTAAAAACATTTGCACTTTATGTGAAAATACATACATTTGTGTGTACGGATGCACTAGTATCGGTGCCGATACCGAGTATTTAGTCAAGTACGCACCCAAATGCGCCGATACTTACCTCCGATAGTGGAACTTCCGGTCAGTGGGAGATCGCCCTCTGACTGGCAGTGCTGAGGGAGCTTGGAGCCAACAGGAAGCTGGGCGGCGGATTATGATTGGCTAGGAAGCCAGCCTCACTTGTTGCTAGGCAGCCTGGCTTCCTAATCAATTAGGACACCCGGCAGCACAGCATGACCTTCGTCGCGGCTTCCTGATTGGTCAGGAAGCAAGGCTGCTTAGCAACAAGAGAAGCTGGCTTCCAAGCCAATCAGGAAGCCAGGCAGCACTTCATGACCCGCTGCCCGGCTTCCTGATTGGTCAGTAAGCCAGGCCGCCTCGGTAAGTGAAGCTGGAGTTCTTTCGATAGAACACTGGCTTCCCAGGCAATCAGGAAGCTGGGCAGCGGGTCATGATCTGCTGTTCATCTTAAAATTCGGGTCACACAGCACTGGTATTGGTACTCAGCGAGTACAAGAAAAAATATCGGTACTTGATACCGAAAAACTGATTTCGGTGCATCCCTATTTGTTTGTAAACTATGTTATAAAGTTGTCGTACACCCAAAACTGATATTTTAGTTATAGGAGGAGCCTGGTGGGTTGAGTCACTGTAAATTGTCTTAGACAATTCAACAGTGACATCTCACTGCCATCATTTCCAGCCCTGTTCCTGCCTATCTGGGAATTTCGAGTGTTCCTGACCATCTCTGTGTGTTCCGACACCTCTTGTGGCATTGTTGATAATATAAAATAAACCAACAGGATGAGCTGGACCGCCTCACAATGGCCACAGCAGATGTGCAGACCCAGAAACTCAAGGGCAGATATCTGACCAAGTGTGCCCAATAGAGATATGGAAAGCCATTGGATGAAACAGTTTTTCAGTATCTACCAAAGACTGAAGTATCACTATTAGTTGGACTGACCCTATAAAACATTTCTATTTCCACCTTGAAAAGATAGAGGGAGCAGAGAAGAGGAGTAACAGCATTACATTAACCTGAGAACATCTACACTTATATGATGACTTTGTGCACATAGTAAAGCAGCAGTAGCAGCAGCGGCATGGTTCACATTACCCACTATATCAAACGTTTAAGTATAAAAATCTGTTCAATGTGCAGCTGTGGACAGGTGACAGATGCTTTTAAGGCAGATTTGCATCCATTCACTTGACTATGGAAGAGTGTATGTGAATCATTTAAATTCAGAGTTTTTAATGTGGTGTGGAATCTAAACCATGTGTGCTGCAAAACTGTGGTTAGTGTGAGTAAATAATGAAAGTAACAGTTATTGTTGTGCAACATCACAAAGTAAAAAAAAATAAAAATAAACAAATCACTATAAACAGCAGCTTACGGTCGATGTTCTCCTATAAATACACTAAAACAATTAACACAGAATTTCCAGTTGGCACAACTTGGATCTATGGGTAAGCTAACACGACAGGGAGCTCTAATCTGGACTTCTCAAAAACATGAGACTTTTTAGTCAGCAGTAACTAATGGTGTCCAATTGGAAATCAGTTTTAAAAAATGTCCTCACTAATCTCTGTAGCTGCAGGTACTCTGTCCCTGATGCACTCCCCTCCTTCCAGCAGTCGTTCAGCCTTTAAATATCTATTGTATACACAGAGCTGATGAGAGAATGACTAGAACAACTTCAGTGCTTCTGCTTTGAACTTTAGAAGGGTTGCTCCACAGTGGTTGCAGCTACATAGGTCAGTGATTGCTTGCTTTTAGGCTTATTTAAAGTTCTATCCAGAACCTGGCCACATTAGTAAAACTGTGTCCATGTAAGGCAAAGCAACAGATTCACTAAAATGCTGCCCTCCTTAGTGGCACATAGTCACATACCCTTTGCTCACCCACAGTAACAGTGAAGGAAAGAAGCCATGTGAAAGCCTGAGTACTTTCTCCTAGCCCAACATGACAGGTGACAGCACAGGGTCAATGACCATGCACCAGTATTGTCACATGAGAGGAAAAGAGTGAATCACACATTCACCATACACAGAAGTACTTAGCATTTTTCCTTGATCCCGATGGGTGAACAGTGCAGCAAAGGGAAGGCTGTATGTGCAGCTAGCATAGCTTCAAGGGCAATGCTACAAGTTCACTGCCTACATCCAGTGTGCTTATACACTTTTTCCCTTAACTCCAAAGCTGCTCTCTTTGCCAGAGTAAAGTGAAGTACTTCAAACTTCCAGGTACAAGGGAACAAACATATGACTCCTTCCCCTTCTTTAAAGCAGACCTACAGACAATTACACAATGAAAATAATTAACCCACTAAAAGATAAGATAACAAAACTATACATTGCAATATTCACCTTCAATCCAAAAGTATTTTTTTGTTTTTTAAGGTTAGGTGTTTATGGGTGTAAAGGCATCATGTATTTGGATACATATGGATTAAAAGAATGTTTGCATATAATATACTGAGTTATGATTGCCATCCCTGCTTGGATATACCTCTCTGGTGAGGGTGTATATATTTCGGATATTTATAAAATAACAAAACCAGTTTTTGCTCCAATATTCAGCTTTGATCCAGAGATTTCCCCCACAGTATTTTTTTTCTGCTGCTAGATGTCTTTAGTCGGATGACCAGCATCATTCAACCCACTTCCTCTATGCCCAGCTCGTCCTTGACCTGCCTCAGCCTGTGAATGGATGGTGAACGAAGAAACAACACAGTGATGAGCTCACCTCTCTGTCACAATATATCTGTGAAGGTTCTCATTCATCCAGGTCATGGTATATTATACCCATATATATGGTATAAAAAATAAGTCAAGGCAGCTAAACTTGCTGTATTTTTCTTGAAGACATCCAACCAGCTTTCTCAATCCAGAATGACTTGTACAGAAAGTATCTGGGAATAAATATGGTAAATGTTGCACCAATCCACATAATATGTTGGTCGCAACCAGGTGTTGATTGTAACCTGCCCAGAGAGAGGTGTTAAACAGCATATATAGATGTCTCCCCCACCTCTATTCAAGCTTGGCTTCTCCATTTTTACATAAACGGCCTCTTTCACACCTCTTTAAAACCAGTCCTCCTCCTTGTCTAGGATGCGTACTTGACTGTCTTCAAAGGAGTGACTTTTTCCTTTAGATGTAGGTATACTACCGAATCTTGACCAGAGGGTTTGGCTCTTCTGTGCTGTGCCATACGCTGGTGTAGCTGCTGTTTTGTTTCACTGACATACAGTTCTGAGCACTCCTCACTGCACTGGACTGCATAAACAATGTTGTTATTTTGGAATTGGGTCTTTTGGGTGAACAAGTTGTTGCCTCAGTGTATTGCTGGGTTTAAAGCAGACAGGGATGTGATGTTTTTTTAAAAACCCTTCTGAGTTTCTCAGACACCCCAGCTACATATGGGATGACCAAATTCTTCCGTTTTCATGCTTTTCACCCTCACTGGTACTTTAGGCATTCTTTCCTCTTCTTTCTGTTTTGACAAAAGCCCAGTCCGGATACCCGCAAGTTTTAAGGGCCCCCCTGATGTGTTTGAATTCTCTCTGTCACAGGTTTTTTTTCCTATCAGCAAGCTTCCTTCGAGCACATGAACTGACTGACCCCTTGTACTGCTTCTTTGTTTTAGGCCTGGTTCACACCTAGGCGTCTTATAGCGTGCATTCAGTCACGTGATAACACGAAAAATTGTAAATGGCGACAGTTCACACCTTATATTTTGCCGCTCGCGATATCGCAGATGCAGGAGCTATTTTCAGGCAGATGCCGCATGGTTTTGGTCTCATAGACATCCCTGTGCATTGAGAACCGCACAATTTTCACAATAAAAGCAAAATCAGACAAAAAAAGGCACGACCAGGCCTAACACTCAAGCCCTGCTGTATAGAGACTGCAATTGGCTGATACCAGGTCATATTCAGGTACCTATTTCTTAGTTAGTTTTTCTTAGTTAAATGTTTGAAAGTTCTTAATGTTTGCTGAATAGTTACAAATATGTGTATAATGTTTATCTAAGACTAACTGAAATACAAACCTTTTTTCTAAAGTTATTTCTGGAGCTTAACCTATTACATGGCTGCCCTCGGGTTACAGAGATATTTAATTAACATTTAACATACGCTATGCTTGAGTTCGATTCTGCTTTGCAGAAAACTGATAACTCTTGCACCCTTACCCCTTTGTCTGGTAAAAGTTCCCATGTCAGGCAATATGATACAGACAAGCCTGGAGCACATGAAGGAAAATAATTGTGCGGAGTGACATGAAGAGCAGGGGTTAAAACTTTAGAGGTAGCAAAAAGGGGGTAGGAAGGGTCGCTTACCTTATTGGCTGGAAATTTGCCAAGGCAGGACCCCTTAAAAGGAGATCTGAGCGAGCGGAGGTAGGGAACATTCCTCAGTGGAAGGAGCAGTCAAACAAGCGATTTTTCACTCCCGCCCACCCTTGTTGTTAATTTTTTGTTCTTTCTTTTGTTTGGTAGTTGTTGTTTCTTGTTGCTATGGGTTTCTGTATTTAGGTTTGCTACGGCAGTCTAATGGCGGTTTGGAGTCCTTGAAGGAGGAATTGATGTCTGGGTTTTTTGAATAATGTCGGGGGCCCACCTTAGGTGTGGTGTGCTCTAAGAGGTGGTCAATTGGTCAGACCGCGTAATTGTGGGCAAAAAGTGTCAACAGATATTTGTCTTTCATTGTATGCTGGGTTATGTTGTTTAACAATGTTTGTTATTTATGGATTTTTTTCTGATATGTAATTAAACAAAAGGCTGCTGTGGGCCCTTTAAAACCAATACAGGTCTAGTGTGATTTTTGGGAAATTGTGTGATGGGTGTGGGTCTCAACAAGTAAAAGGGGGTGGCTGGTTAGATGATCTTCCCCTGAAAATACCCATGTCAGGTATATTCTATATATTATACCCTTGTGTTATGGGATATATGGATATGTGGTACTGCAGAAATAAAAAGCAATATACATACTTGAAAGATAAATAAAAAAACACGTGTTATTCTGTCAATGATATTAAAGGAGGGGGCGAAACAACACATGATTCTGGATTTCTGGTTTGCAAAGGAGCTTTATGCCACCCCCAATGCTCACCCACAAATACCAGGTGCAGCTGCACAATTCCCCAAACGTTTTAAAGTTAAGTCCAGATTTCTTCGTTAGGTTATGGGTTACAAATTCCAGACAAATTCTTTTTTTTTTAATAGGGAATGATTAGAATCTTTGTAAGGTTTCTATTGCTGTTTGTGTCCCTGTGCAGGAGGTTCCATCTCAGGTCTTGACTTTGGAATAACTGAGACAGGAAGTGAGAGGAAACTTCCAAGATGGAAAAGCACTAGTAATAGAAACCTGACAGAGCTTTTAAACCTTTTGAATTCCTCCAAAAATGTTTTTCTTTTATTGTTGTCTGTTTCAGTCTTGAAAATATCTCTCCTAATTCCTGGCCTGGTGACATAATATGAAGCGAGGGAACATTTCCTCAACAAGGATGCAGGGAGAGATGAGATTAGGGGACAGAAATGTCCCCTAATGCAATTACCTATATTTTTTTGTTCTGGACACACAAGTGGGGCAGTACAGTAGCTAAGTGCTTAGCACTGGGGTCCTTGTAGCAATGGGGGGGTCCCTGGTTCAATTCTTGGTGAGGACACACTATGCAAGGAGTTTGCAAGTTCTCCCTGTGCTTGTGTGGGTTTCCTCCCACAATCTAAAAACATGCTGGTAGGTTAATTGGCCCCTGTCTAAATTGGCGCTTGTATGTGTACATGTGAGATTGGGACCTTAGATTGTAAGCTCCTTGTACTTGTGCACTATGTAAAGTGCTGCATTAATTGTCAGCATTAAATATATATCTGTAATGTAATAAAATAAAAAGCAGAGGAAAATCTCCCCAAAAATATATCAATAAGAACGCAGCAGGGGTTCTAACCCTTCCCCACAAACAAACACAACCGTTTTAGCTGGAGATTTATTTCAAAGCTCAATTTTAGTTTTGTATTCCAGTAGTTCAGCAATTGTTCAAAACCCAACATCCTCAGGTGTTAAAAAAGCAACTCAGGTTGCTATACCTTAAGTCTGATTTTTTTTCTGCGCAGTTCCTCTTTTTAGCTACAAAATGTCCTTAATTCTTTGGATTCAATAATACCCAGCATCACTCAACCTGGAAGACTGCCAGTTGCCATGGGCAACTGCCACAGAGTTTGTCTGCTCCAGTTTTGATAAACTCCCCTCATTGTGTTTATGTGGACTAAAGAAAATTTCATGAAAACTTCTGTTACTGACAATTTGGGTTTGATAAACAGTTGCTAATGTCGAGTGACATTTAAAAAAAATTGCAACTGTCATCATTTTATTCTACAAATTGTTCTATAAATCTGGGGTGTTTCATTGATCTTCAGGCCTAAAACAAGAACTCCGGGTAAAAATGTTATTATCCCTTGCAGTGGGGCTACCGCTGCACTGCAACGGTTTAAATGCTTATTTTTGCCAAGGGTCAAAAATAACACTCCCTTCTGCAGCAATGGTATGTCCCTTTGCGTCTTGGTGTCCTATACACTGTGTATAGGATGTGATGATTAACAAGATCTTCGGCTCCATTCACACATAGCAGTAGCGTTTTCCATTTTACGCGGAAACTTTACCATATTTCAGCACGTTTGCGAAAACTGCCCAGAAAATTGCGCTTTTAGACTTTTTGTGGGGAGCGCAATTTAATTCCACATGGACGTCGCCCTAGTGTGAACAGCACACATTGAGAAGAATCATTTTTTATGTTTGCTCGTTTCCATGTGTACCAATACACATGGAAAATGACTAATGTGTGAACGGAGACTAAGGCTGGGCACACACCTTACAATCATTGCAAGACTTTTGTCTTGCGATGGTTGTAAGGTACTTAAAAAAACGTACGATCTGCCTATCTTGCATAGGCAGATCGTACTTGCGATGATCGCAAGCCACGCCCCCTGAGGGGCGGGCTTCCGATGACCGCAATGCCAAACGGGCAGTGTGCGCTTGCGCACACCGGCCCGTCCGGCTTTTATCTTACTAACATGCTACACACCCGCCGAACATTGTACGATGCTCGTCGGGTTTTCAAACATGTTCGTAAGTTTAAAGTCGTGTGACCTTACAGTAGTAGAGGTCGCACGGCTTCCACACACCTTACGATAATCGTACGATTATCGTAAGGTGTGTGGGGACCTTTAGGCTGCTGCAGGGGGAGGGGGAGAGAGGCTCCAGAGACCGGTCTAAGAACAAGATGGCTCAGAGGATTGGGTGAGTATAACTTTTTTTATTTTTGACCCTTGGCAAAAAGAAGCACTTAACCCTTGCAGTGTGGGGTTAACCCCACTGCAAGGGATAATAACTATTTTACCCAGAGTTCTGCTTTAAGTGATGCCCTTTTTAAAAAATAATAATTTATAATAATAAATTCAGTCTGAGTTGGATCTTTTAGTGACTTTCTTTTTCACACCCATCTGAAATACAGGCAGAGAAATGTGAATGCAGTGACAAGGTGCTACTGATTGCAAAATAGTACAGCCAGTGTACAGGTCACAGAATCTAAACAGATGCTGGAATCTGTATTCTATAACAGACACCTCATGTCTGATGGCTTACAGTTTATCTCATGTGTCATATGTTTTCAGGTTTATTTACTGTACATCCAAGAACAACGCTCAGAATTTCAATATGGAACTACATCTTCCCTTAGAATCCAAAACCACATAGCTTTTTTTTCCTTTTTCTTTTCCATCCAAATTCATACTGCTCTAGTCACTTGAGATAAAATGACATTTGTCGGAAAAATGTGTTTCGATGTGCCTAGATTCTTTCTAACAAGCCTCTGGTAAAGGAAATAAAGCAGCCGGACTGGAAATACAAGTAAACCTGTCTCATGTTCACAATTTGCCATACTGGTGCATTTTGTTCATGTGAATTATGTGTGTCAGCCTGTTCAAATAAAAAAAAGCCTGTTCAAAAAAGTGTGCCAGTCTGTTCAAATAAAAGAGCAGCCAATTCACCAGAATGGATGTAAGCAACATACGTGTAACAGCTTTTCATATACACTGCACCACAGCACAGGGCTGTTCTGGGTGCCATTGAGAATGAAGGCACCGAGCACACAAACACACATAACGCATGTTAGCAGTGCAATGGTGTGAATGGGCTCTTAAAGGTCATGTGAACATCACCAGCACACCAAAAATCCTTTTGAGGATCAGCAAATGTTCATTTATTTAGGACCATGTCTTTAGAACAAAACCAAAGAAACCTGATGACATTATAAAATGCAGGCACCTAGATAGTGTACCTGCAGCAGCTTAAAGAAGCCTGCAGATACAGCCAAATGTCAGGCCATTGTAAGAGACATAGCTTTAACACTCATGGGTAGTGTCAGAGCTTGCCACTTATAATTTGCACCTATAGACCCATCAACTATAGTAATCAGTAGTTACAGGCCTGAAATATAGCAATGTTACAGAAAGCACTGTAAAGGCTGATTTCTGTGGATAAACTACTTGAAATTCTTAAATAGTTTGTACTAATAAAAAAGCTTTAATTTAAAGATCCCATGCAGATTTATTTTTGGTCTAACTCTACTGATACCATGTTTATCTGCCTACAGGGTTGGATTACTGCACCAGGCAATTACTTAAATGAAGATGGCCAATAAAAATGAATGGGAGGCAGGAAAGAGTAGGCAAATGTTACAATTATGAGGTAGATCAAGAATCAAAGGGATCTGACATTTGGCCATATCTGCAGGGTTTTTGAGACTGCTGCAGGTATGTACTGTTTGGCGGGGGTAGACCTGCTCTCTATTCAGCAGAATGAGTGTCCTGTGTGCTTATTTTTTAAAAGTACAGTAGGATACCTCCCAACTGTGCCTCATTTGGAGAGACTGTGCCTCATCTGGAACCAATCCCTTCATCCCTCTTTCCTCTTCAGTTATCCCTCTTTTGATCTGATGTATGGATATCAATGAACATGTTCTATTTAACTACCAAAAGTGTTCTCTTACACTAAATCCTTTAACTTTTCTCATACTGTAATTATCCTGTTTGCTATTTTGAAAAGCCAGTATAAAGGAAAATTATTGGTGAAAAAACAATTCTGGGTTTACCCAATCGTTTTCTTATAAATTCTTAATTGTCCTCATAACTTAGGGAAAGAAGGAGTGTTTCCATTGCTGGAAGGTGTCCCTCTTTCTCATTTGAGGAAGTTGTGAGGTTAACCGTAGGATGAACTCCAAACTAGGAGGCTGCGGGTAATATTACAAAAAAAAAAGATCTCTCTTTAGTAAGGATAACACATCATATTTTTGATATGATGAGACTTTAGGCACAAATATACATGTATTATATATAGTGAAGGTGCAGTTATATTTTTAGGTTAGGGAAGCTAGACCAAGAGTTAGACCATCTGGATCGGCTGAGGTGAACGTTTGACAGTACAATCTCTGCTGTTCGCCCCTCTTATCATAGAACAGCAGAGAGTGAACAGCCAAATTCAGCTCAGTCATTCTGTTCACTACCTCAGAGGTAGCGAACAGAATTAAAACTGACATGTAAACAAAAGAAAACAACACGTTGTGGGGTCCCCCTCCCAAACCATACCAGACCCTTTAGGTCTGGTAAGAATGTTAGGAGGGACACCCGGGTTAAAAATTAAAAAAAGAAAAAGTCATATCTGACCCCTTAGGTCTGGTAGGAATTTAAGTGGGAACCTCAATGTCCAAAAATAGGGGATAAAAGTGGGGTCCCCCCTGAAATTCCCAACCAGACCCGTAATCTGGGCTCTGGCCTGGCAGGGGAGGAAAGGGCGGGACAAGCCCCCCCGCTTGCGCCATACCAGGAGGGTGCTTTTCCAGGGGGGCCCCCTGGAATGAGGACAAGGGCCTCTTCCCCACAACCCTGGCCCAGTGGTTGTGGGAGTCTGCGAGCAGGGGATCTTGGGTTATATGCTTTTGGCTCGGCTGAATGCTTCAGCTGCTATTGTGAATAGCCCGTACAGCAGCCCTACAGTTCGGCTGAAGCGAAGGGTTCCCGCAGCTGAAGCGAGCTAAGGATTAGCCGAAGGTCCAGCTTAATCCTCCAGCAGATTAATGAATAACCCCCTTAGAAACATTTTGAACAACATTTTCAAGAAGACAAGCCTGCATACTGGGATCTAGTTTGAATTTTTACTTGAGTTCTGATAGACCAATGCAACATTTTGGGGGCACAATGGCCCCATTCATTTACTACCTTAACACAGGGGAGATTGTGTCCTCCAGAATGTTGCATTGGTCTATATGGAACTATTGTAAAGATTCAAAGTGGTGTGATGGGTTCTCTTCTTGACAATTTTGTTCAGTATCACCGTATGCTGAGCATGTGATCCTTGGTGAATAAGGAGTAAGTGTGGGATGGATTGATTTTACTTGGTTATTTTTCCTGCCAGGCTATTATTGTTGGGGAGATTCACCCTTACTATTTGTTCTCTATTTGTACCTCTTGTTATCTGTTTTGTCTATTGGACAAAAAATGTAGGGAAATCTCCCCAATTAGACACAGCAACAAAAAAAACCTGACATGGCTTTTGTAACCTGGTTGTGTAGTTTGGTATGTTTCACACATGAAAATAACTAATGTATTCCCATTCAAGAAAAAAAAAACACAGCTTAGCTCCTAAACCTAATCTTAAACCTTTCAGTCACAATCCTATGTATATCATTGTCACAGTTAGCGCGGCTAACACTATTATGTCAAAAATGTAAAGCGATCTGTTGCCAACAAGCTGAAATTGAAATAAAACTGCATGGAAATGTTGTTTACTGCTTACTTCCTCTGCCGGTGTCACCTATACTGCAGTTCAATATGCTTGCTCCTACGTCACAACTGTGTCATGTAGTGGCTAAGAACCAGGTATCCAACAAGTGTCGAACGCAAAAGATTCATCAGGCAGAGGTATTTCTGCAATGCAGAAGACATCACAATTCTTCTTTTTAATGCAGATTTCATTTAGGTGGTGACTAGGGTCTCTTTAAAGAAGAACTCCGGGCAGAATAAAAATGAACCCTTGCAGTGAAGAGAATAGTTGAATAAACCATTAAGCAAAATAAGCATGTGAACCAAGGGAAGGGGGAACCACAAAGTTTTTCCCCTAGCTATCACGCCCTTAAGAGAGAACTATGGCCAAAACCTTTTTGGCTTTAGTTCCGCTTTGGGTCACAGGAGCACATGTACTAATGTGCTCCTGTGACCCACAGCAATCATATAAAGGGCTAATGCCCACTATGTGCTGACAGCGCAGAGCCACACTGCAACCAGGAAAGAGCCCAACAATATTGTTGGGATCCACCCCACTGCCAGATTGACAGCTGGCTCTGCCTCTCCAGAGAAACGGTGAATGACAGTCACCACTCTCTGCTGGGGAAGCCATGGGCTGAGCGGTCAGCGGTTTGTGATCACTGAGTTCTGAAGTTATAGAGCCAGCATGTGACAGCTGCAGTGTCCAACAATGGCTCAAACTATTGGGAAGAGTACATTTTACTCTCCCAATAGCTCTCCTTTCAAGGATAAGTGCCCTTGGAAAGAAATTACTCTGATCCTTTTTGCCCCTTTTGCCTTAGCCAACTTACCCCATCCTCAACAGATGTATAGAGATGCAACTGCTATGCCTTCTTTTGTTTTTTTTACATCCCACACTGCAAATCCTCTCTCTCCTGACCCTGCAAGCATATTACAGCCTGATAAACTTCTCTTGGATGGGAAACGAAGGTAGAAGAGCCAGGTAGACTTTACATTTTCAGCACTTATTGAGTCCTAATGACGTGTGAGTTAAGCAATGGATGGGCCTAGTGAGGCACTATTGTTGGATGGTGCTTAGAGTGTCAGTTGTCCTTAATCTGACCCTGGGTTGGGACTGGGGGACCCCAAGAGACACAGGAAGCTAGCAAGTGGCACCTAAAACTGAAATATCATGCTTGTTCAATAAACAGTCATTTATGCACACATAGGAAGGTCAAAAGCACAAGAAACCTTTCTGATGTTAGACACTGACACCTAAAAAACTCAAGTCCAAGCTCGAGGTTACATGTGTTCTAACAAAGCACTTCAGTCACATAAAAGAGATCTAAAACTGTCTTTACTGTAGCATTGACGATCTTTGTCATGTATGTAAGGATTGGAACAATATCCCTGGGGTCCAACCTTCTGCAATTTTCCATTAATGCACAGAGATCATTCGGAAACTTGGTTGATTAATGTTTTTTTCTTTAGAAGCTGCATATATGAAAACCAGGTATTTCTTTTGAACTGTGAAAAAATGCACATAGTTGAAGCATCTGATTTTTATTACTACCCAGAAAGGCCACCTACACTGTCACGGTAGAGAGCATGCTTGATAATATACTATGACCTATAGCCAGACAAACATAAAATGAACAAAGCAACAGATGATATATGCTTAGGGCTGTTTTTCCACAACAAATTGTGGCTGCGCTATAAATAGCACTTTCAAGCAAAAAAGGAACGCACTTTAGGTGGGCAGAGAAAGTTGCAGAAAACGTATTAATCATGTCTGATTTATTACCAGAGCCAGACTTGTATAAAGCGAGAGTGACTGTAATTGTACTGGTTTACCAGATGACAGTATATCGACTATGGAATACAATAAAAATCAGTTAATTATGTAGGATTAAAGTTGAACTCTAGGCACACACTGTATATAATGCATACATAATGCATCTCTGTATTAATTAACCCATCATTACATTTACTTTTTTTAATGTAAGCAGTGTAAGTACTGAATTAGGCTTGATATCAGCCTCTTCCAGTCCACAATACAGCAGAACTCAGACTAGGAAAGGAAGAAATAGCCAGTTAGCTGTGTTGCAGAGCTTATGTGCTATTAAGAGGCAGGAGGAGAGAGCAGAGTGACAGAGAGATGAGCTCATCAGTCTGCTGCTTCTTCTCTGTCCAGTCACAGGCTTGCGCACAGATAAAACCTATAAGCTTAGTTGTATAAATGTTATCTATGTGTTTAGTTGTGTGTCTGGAGTTCAGCTTGAATGTATGTATATATATTGTATCAGATAAATGTCAGTGATGCTGATACAAGCCTGGTTTGTGATAAACAGTGTAGAGACACCTTGAGAATAATAATAAGCATAGAGGATATGAAGGAGAATGCTGACTGAATGATTATATCACTTCTGCCGTAGAAAAGAGGAAGAATATTTCACTCCCTATGCAAAAAAGCTCAATATAGACACAGTCCATGTCTGCTTGGGTTGTGCAGCATTTCACCATGGCTATTCAGATCACAAGTGCCTGAGGACGGGTCAATTTTCTTCCCCCAAGTATTGCGATGATACAATTAATGGGATTACTCTGTGCAGTAGTGGGATGCTCACAAGTATTTTGAAGTATGTGATAAGATCGGTCCATTGGTTGCTCTTAAACACTTATAAAGGCTTCACCGAATGCTAGGCCTGCAAAGATGACAAGTAAAATTTGTTTCCTTCTGAATGCAATACAAACGAATCCGAATGTTCTAATGAAATTTCGGATTATCTGAATTTCATCCAAAACGAACTAAATTGGACATGTGACTGTTTTCTGGCCAATCAGAAAACCGTCTGAAACTAAAACAAAATTCAAAAAGATCCGAATAAGGAAAACGAAACAGCGATCAGACCGTAAAACTCGAAAGAAAGAAAAATGCGAAACCATTCAAATTTTTTGCTGGCTTACATGTCTACTGTAAAGTTATAACATAATGGAGTTGAAATATATCTTTAAAAAAAAAAAAAATCAAACAAATACCTGAACAGAAAAATAGAAGTGCAAGTGTGCTTTGTTCTCTACAAAACGTACCACAACATGATAGATAGTCAGCAGGTAGAGCAGCAATGCTCTATGGGGCTATAAGCCTGGGAGTAGTTGGAAACCCTCTACCCCATAAGAAATGCTCTTCATCATACAGATACCTTCCATACCAATCCCCTCCAGCTCTGCACTCCTCCTTCACTGGCGCTTCCATGTTCACCCCGGTCTTTTTTCAGGTTTCGGGTCTGACAAGCAGAGCAAAGCCTTTATGGCAGGGCAGATTTACACAGACTCTTATGTCAAAGAATTTTGGCAATTTTGTTCCCAGCTTTATCTCCACTTTAAAGTTTAAGCTATCACTTTTTATTTATGTTTGCATCATGAAAAAAAAATATGACACATGCCTCCCAAAATCCCCTAGGCGAAACATGTTGGGGTATCCAAAGAAAAACTCCACTTGCTCAACCAATCATGAATAATTAGACCTCTGCAGCATATTGTGTCATCATCTGTATCATGGATTGTATTGTAACAAGAAAAAACGTGGTACTATTTTTGGTTGAGAGGACGCACTGGGGTCCCAGCGTGCATTTTTGGTTGCTGGGCCTCCAGTGCGTCCAGTCCAGTCCCTGCACCTTATTAGGAGGAGTTGGCTACCTCCTGGCACACCTGCATGCAATTTATGGACTGCATTAATATGCTCACACCTGGAGACTCATATAAATAGAGTTAGGACCACACCTTGCAGAGGTGACTTGGCGCGGCGGTGTGGCTTCTACATATTTTTGGCCAAAAGTTTGTGCAACTAAAACCTCTGATTTTAACGCATACTGTTGACAGGGCAATTTGTTTGGTTGCAGGCTAGCTGGCAGGTGAGCTGGGGATTTTCTGTGTTTTTGTATTGTATTGTAACAAGGCTTGTAACTGTGATAACACACTCTGTTTTTAATTTTTTGTGAATAATAAATAATTTTCTTACCTCAGCTATTGTGAGAGCAAAATTGTTTCCAAAAAGCCCCCCACTTTCAGGCTCTTGCATACCTGGACATGGTTTGGTTACTTTGAGATATATTTATATTGCTGGGGTGTGAAACCTTGCTCTCCTTTATCCTTCTCTAGCACGCGCCCACAAATGTTCTAAAAGGGTTCACTGCTTGTTTTGGTCTAGAGAGCAAAATAACAAAGTTATACTCACCCAATCCTCCGAGCCAGCTGGCTGTGACAGTGCTTCCTCCTGCTTGTCTCCTACTACATTCCAATGGTGCTATTTCCCTCAGCATCCTCATGTTCCTATATACAGTGTATAGAATATGATTACTCACGGATCTTAGACCACTGCAGCAGAGGGGAACAAGAGCAAGACGGCTTGGAGGATCGGGTGAGCATAACTTTTCTATTTTCCTTCATAGACCAAAAAGAGCTACCCACGCACAGCAAGGGTTAATAAAAGTTTAACCCTTAAAATAAAGGAAAAATCCCTGAAAATGAAGAAGCCATCAACATAAAATGAATGCTAAGCTGCAATATATTTGATTCCTGTTTTGGGTTTAAATATGCTTTAACTGCCAGAGCCAATATTTCAGTGTCGGTAAGATTAAAATTTCAGTCGGTGTAAGGTACATGGGATTATGGACAAGTATATATAATGAAAGATTTTAGGTGATTCCGTGTAGAATAATTTTTTTAATGTAACATTATGGAAATGACCATTTAGATGGTAAACAGATGTTTTTATATCAATCTGTTGTGCTTGTTTTCTCTTTATGACTAAATCCATAGGCAGAAAAAAAGCCTTGATTTGTATAAGTGATCATAGCTCCACACTATTCACTTGACATGTCTATGACATGTGGAGAGTGATGAATGTGGCTCTTGAATAATGTACAGTTAATGGACTGCACATGTAAAACTCATGTTTAAAAAGCAGGGGGAGGAAGCTGACAGTCCTCCATTTATAATAATTACAACGTGACAAACTACATATGTTCTTCCACGTATCAATAAGCACTCTATCATCATTGACATAATGGTGATACTGCTGCCTGTGACACACTGAACTAAATGGCCATTTCAGAGTTGCAGGCCACTGGAGGGGAGTTTAAACCACAAACAGTGTGATTGAAATGGTAGACGGACCTTGTGAGTTATCAGGTTGGAAATGCAGCTTTTCAGAGATTAATGTGAAGAAAGGTCCTCAATTAAAACAATTTGTAAAGCTAATTTTCTCCTCCACATTCTCTCGGCACCCAATGCGAGCCAGACTATCACTGGAAGGAAAATGTAAAAATGTTCCCGGTGACAACATAATTGAAAGTGAATGTGGGCGATTTGGACATATCAACAATAAACATAACTTTCTGGAGAGGGAACTGTATGAAGCAATGAGGGGAAAAAGTTGGAACAAAGTTACAATAAACCAAAATGCTTAAACACTGAATGTGCAATTCTAAAAATAGCAGTGATGTTTTATTTCTATAATACACAGCAGAAGTCTAGTGACATGAAAGATTTCACATCTTCCAAGAGCTCAACCAAATACTGTAATTAGGAAACTGCCATGCTGTAGAGTGGAGAGCTACACATTCCAGTGTGTACAGGATGCTGTTGAGACATTGGAGTTGATTTACTTAAAATTTAAGTTCACCTTTTCATAAAAATAGAAATGGTCAACTAAAACACCTTCCTCACTTCTCCAGTCTCCACTACACTTAGCTGCTGTGAATACCATCTCCCGCCCCCCACACCAGCCAGCCTGGACACTTACGGCCTGGACACTTGAAAATTCACTACATAACTGTGTAGCATCGTAATGTTTGCATCAGCTAGCGGAAATTGGCCAGTGTAGCCAAGTGACTACGCTGGCCAATGAGAATATCTTCTTAACCTTCGTTCTTTATGGATGGCATGCCAGAAGAAGGAAGAGATTCATAGGTCAGAAGCTGGACTAGAAGCTGTTCAGTTAGCAGATAAGGTGAACCTGTGTTCACTTTGAATACCTAATCATGTGAGAGGAGAAACATGCTAGCACATGTTTGGGTATTCACAATGAATACAAGCTTACTTTATTTGCTAACATATACTTTGCTACTAAGCACCCCCTCTTATTTGAGTAAATCAAGCCTGTTGAGTAAATTAAGCCTGTAAATCAAGCAAGGTAATTTATCAACTTGAATGCCCTTGCCACAAGTTCTATATTGGTAAGACTAAACGACAACTAAAAGTACGTATAGGTGAGCATCTAAATGATATCAGGAAGAAAGACATTGATAGCCCTCTAGCTCTACATTTTTTAGAATATCATAAAGGGATACTGGATGGCCTTAAAGTCAATCTATGCACTAAATCTTTCTCCTCGGAGAGGGGATTTTGAAAAGATCCTCCTTCAAAGAAAAAAAATGAGGATCTATAAATTAAATACAATGATACCGGTGGGCCTGAATAACGAATGTAATTTAAATGTTTTCCTTTAGTTTATTTCCTCGGTCAGTTAAATACTAAGAAAGGTCAAATTATAACCACTATGTATTGTTCTCTATCACCATCTATGCTCCTTGATTAGCCAAAAGAAATGTATCTTCTAATTCATTCCATCTATGAATCTAAAGGTGTACATATAGGTATATATTTTTTATGTATGAATGTTTAACTGTATTACATTGAAGCAGACTACAATCTGTCCCCACCTGGTTTATTTTTGGAAATCCTAATAAGCCTTGATTAACAAATCACCAAGCAGGTGATATACAACTATTAGGGAATTATCTCATGTGGATCTACGTGTCCTGACGAAGCCCTGTGTTCTGGGAAGGGCGAAACGCGTCAACAGTATGCTAAAAGCAGACAGTCTGCCTCGGATACCCTTATTGAATACATGTTGATGTGTACCCTGAAATAGGGTCCGATTTTCTATGAACCGCTTCAAATATCCATCATACTGAAAAACCCGTCATAAGAGCGTTCAGTGGATGGACTGCTCTAAACACCTCTCCCCTGGAAAGAATACTAATTGATGGCCCAAAAGGAAACAAACAGGATACAGTTTCACCCTCTGAATTACTGGCAACGCCAATAAAACTCCCGAATCGGACTGATCCCATGGACTTCCAATAACGTGACTGAGAGTTGTATTACACATATCCGCAAAGGATTTTTTCATTCAATAGTCTCACTCGAACCCAATGTCCCTAAAGCCTACTGGGAACAAGGGAAAGACTGTCATATAACCTGTCATATAACCTGTGGAGATATTGGTGAAATTATCTAAAAGGAATATACGGCAAGATAGATCCTGCATTCCTTTATTTACAGCAGGCCACAAACAGCATACTACAGTCCGTTAAGAGGGGGTTAAATGCACACAAGGATAAATTGATGTTGGATGTTTGGATGACAACAAAAAGAAAATAAATTCCTTGTAAACACTCTGTCACTGTGAACACCAAATAATTAAATCCAAAGTAACGGAAAAGACAACTTAAAGCTACATAATCACAAACAAGTAACATTACAAGGAATCTTTCCTTGCCTCAATTAATCAACGGCGAGTGGCGCTTTGCACCTGCAAGTGATACTCTACGTGTAGAGGTTTCAGCGGTGGGAGTTAGACAGGTGTGACTACACCAAAAGTATAATATCTTTTCTCCCTCATGGTCCTGATGTACATGTAAAAACAAACGAGAGCACTTTATTTGATCTAATTGCATATTAGAA
This sequence comes from Nanorana parkeri, assembly GCF_000935625.1. Taxonomy (NCBI): domain Eukaryota; kingdom Metazoa; phylum Chordata; class Amphibia; order Anura; family Dicroglossidae; genus Nanorana; species Nanorana parkeri. The sequence continues at coordinate 744,103 of NW_017306942.1, read as the reverse complement.
GATCTACATTTGAATTGCATGCTTTAATGTTTTTAATGTTAGTTAGTGAATTAATGGCTATGTTCCAAAAATGATATTTTCTGATAAATTTATATTTTTTGTAATTGAATTGCCTGTCCCGATCCTCTGTTAACCTCTTCGACTAGCTACTTGCTAGCTAGTTAATTTTTTCTGTAACCTATATGTCCCCCCCATAAACCTACACATCCTTCTCCATATTGAATGTGGGGAAGAGGTTTCACTCAACTTTGGGACAAGGTACTTTGCAAGGGGAGGAGGCTTTGCTGTACACCACCCGCCAATGCTGAAAGGCATAACTGCATAAAAAAGGCATGCGACTTATTGAGGTCTGAATGGAGAAGTATTTTCACTCACAGTCATCAGCCCAGCATATAATGTTTTTAAATGCCCAAGAGGTAAATGCCCCCGCGTCCAAATCCTCAACTGCCTACCAAGTAGCAAGGTGCCCACAAACATTGTATTCCATAATCTGATAATTTTGTTATTCCATTCATATCTACATTTTTTTTAATGGAAAAAATCAACAAAAGCAAAATGTTTATTCATTTTGTATTGATTTATTACATCTTTCTTCAATAAATCAAACAATTTATTTTATTTTGGCCTTTTAAATATATGCAGAAAAGCAAATTGTTGGGCTGAAAATCTTTTCATTCTAAACATTTCAGAAGTTATCACATTTAACGATCTTACATGCTTTTCTTTGACCCATTTGAAAAATAATTGACTCGGCCATGCGCATTGCACAAAGTAAGCAGGCCCCCAGGAGCAAGAGGGCTGAAGAATGTGAAAACAATAATAACATCATTAAACAGTAATCAGAAACTCTGGCTAAATGCCCTCAGTATCATTATTCAATGCTCTAAATGATCAGTTTACACGTTCCGTCATGGCCCTGTTTAAAATATGTTCGAAGTCGTACGCAGCCATTATTTACAGTTATTGGTGCTAAACTGCTATGTGCATATTAGGCAGGATCAGCCTAAAATGGACATCACTTATCCAATAAACTGTCTGGTACACTTCCATAAACCATCACAATGTAAATAGTTTTCCCTGTTTATCCGAGAGAAACTGCAATCTTCCTACTCGGATATGGACATAAAGCAAAGTCAATTCATAGATAAATAAATGTGGTAATAATTGATGTCTGATGCTGCAAAAACAATACATGTATGGCTTACGGAGCGTAGCAATTAAAACAACAATCTTTGTCAAGACGTGTGGAAAGCTGCATATGAAGTGAAGCAAAGGTCAAGACGTTGATCTGAATTTAATTACAGACAGTGAGCTTGCAATATTTGGAGCATTATAACAAAATAAAAACAATGCTTCCATTCTATAATACTGAATCATCAGAGTGATAAAGGAAAATTAGTAAGACTGTAAAGGTTTGTTTAATTGCCCTGAAACCATTTCAATAATTATATTATTCAGCTGGGATTTAGGTAGCTACTAATGATGCATCTATTGAATCAAGCAAGATAATGTATTCAAGCTAAAGCAGCTAAATACACACATTACATACTTTATATGTAAGGCAGCTGTTTTACCTGCCAAAGTGTACTATATGTATTTCTGTTTATCCAGTCCCGAGATACATACTGCCCTGCCACACAGCATAGACAGGTTGACGACATCATTCTCTCTTTTACAGTTATGCTCATAGAAAGGATGCAGTGTTTTTTCTCTTCACCCCCCAGTCTGCTAAGTGGGCAGTTAAACAGCAGCAGGAGACTGCTGACATTATCCCTCTACTCTCTCCTCCCATTAGCATGTCCCTTGTCAGCACATTAGCATGCATCACACCTGATTGGCTCCCAGCCCTGCCCCTCCCTTTTTAAATATGAAGGCTTCTTTATAGCGAATTGCAAGGGTCTTTTACCTTCAGTTACATTTCACTGCCGCTGGTTCCGGGTCCCTCAGTGCAGCTTCCTCTGAACTTTATGTTGGGTAGAGGGAGCACTAATTTTAAGGTAGCAAAAGACAGTTCAGGTGCCAGCAGCAGGGGAGTGGCTTGTCATGGCGCTGTGTGTGTGCATAGATACACAGAGTGCATAGTTCACAGCATGGGACATTTGTTCTAGTCCCAGCCAAGGGTGGCTTCATAGGACCGTGTGAAGAAAAGGAACTACCCTAGAACCAGAAAATACAGCTAGTGATGACGGGACAGTGTAGAACTGGAGGAAAGGCAAGATTGAATAAAGGAAGAGGAGGTATAACAGGTAAGTATTTTCATCAGCAACTGAACTTGCCTAAAAAGGAGCCTTTACCATCACTTTAAGTTTTGGTTTGGGTCCTGGAACCCGAAGGTTTTGTACAGCTTAGGGAAGGATAAAGCCTCTCTTCCTAAGGCTACATCTTATCTCATAGCCCGACCTCATTAATTAGTGACAGCTGTCCACAGACCTTTTTATGTATGAGATAACTGATGCAGAGGGCTCTCTGCTGTGAGATCCTGCTGCTGATTGAAAAGGCAGACTGCTGACTGAACATTAAAAAGGTGCAAGTGCTGCCTGTTTACTTTGGGGAAACCCATTAGGGGGCACCCTGATATTTAGAAACTGATATAAGTTTAGTAAGTGGCTTGGATGAGCAGGTGTTTTGGGGTATTTTGCAATGGAATTCCTGTTAAAATAACTCCTGCATTGAACTGTGTTAGTTCACTGCCTTGCAGAATGAAAGTGCAGGACAGACCTGCTTGGAATGTTCCTCGGTGTCCCTGTCTCATGCAAGGTTTACTGCTGCCACTACCAGTTGAGCCTGTCCCCTTTACAATAGCTGTATTGATTAGTGTCTTATATATTTCTGCAGTCTAGCTTTAAGAGTGGATCAGCGATCAAGGAAGAGTGTTAAATAATTTAAACCTTTTAAGGCTTTGTGAGATTCCACCTATCGTTTTTTTTATTTAAAGCCAAACTATGTTAAGGTGGGCTAACCCATTACCCACAAGTGTGTATAATCCATTTATGTCAGTGGTAGTGAATTGCTGATGCTTGGGGGAAGCTAGTTAACCTATTAGTATGTTGACATATTAGTATGTCTTTGGAATGTGGAAACCAGAGTAACTACAGGAAATCCAAGCAAACTTTGGAAGAACATTTAAAACACAGGGTCCTGAGTGTGAATCAAACCCAGAGCTGCTGGAGAACAGTGCCAACCCCTTAGCCAGCTTTCTATTACTATGTCTCTTGCAACCTTCATTGAGATACACTAGTGTTGCATTGATCCTCTCAATAAAGCAAAAAAAAACAACAACAATACAACCTTTCAGGAACATCATAAGTGTAGCAAGCGGAACAAGAATTTTTGTTACATTTAAAAGGAATCCAGCCAAACAATGTATAGTGAGTTTGCACTTGGGGAGAATACATATTTGTCTGATGAAAGACTGGAATTTAACAAAGGTACATGTTAGTTGTGTCAAGGATTGGTGTAGCTTTCCATTTTGAAGCCACATTGACACGCTCCTCATTTACTATAGTACAGATATGTCATCACATTGTTTAACAATTATAGAAATCAGTGATTCACATAAAAATGTTGCAATCATCAATCTTCATGGCCCATCTTCCTTGTGAACATGCAAAACACTGTAACTATGTACTTAAATTATCATCAGAACACGAGCAGACAAGTTTCTGTAAAAAATGTCCTTTATCATCTGAGCAAAGAGATACTTTTTAGCAACTCATACAGTTAGCCTGTATACATAATGCACGTACATAAATGCCAAGCAAAGCCTAACAACTTTCCTGGTTGGCTGCCCAAAAACTGTAGTAGGATCAATTGTTTTTACTCCCAGACTTGCACCAATAAGCTTGAAACAGAAGTGGTACAGTGTGAACAGGCCACCACATTTATTTCTAAACCGTGATGGACATCTACAACCACCATGTTGCTCTAGCAATTTCCTTGAAATGCAAATCATATAGCTAGCCACTATTCACCTATATAGTGAATGTTGGTTGTCATGTACACAGAGGTGTATAGGAAGAACCATCTAAACAGATTGTGCTGCATTGCATACCTGTACTGGATGTGCATACCAGTCTTTGTTTACTCTGTCATAGGATGTTTTTTCACACCTTTGTGCATTAGGCCCAAAGAACAACGCACCAATGACTTGAAGCATCTATCATACTGAAGGACAGAAAAAGTAAGGTTATTCTCTCTTAAGTCAAAATGGATAGTACCATGTAAAAATAAATTGTACTTGGCGAGTAGCAATTATTAATGCAGTCTAAATATGTTACATTGTGTTTAGGTGCAACATCTTTTGACCTAACAAAATGGACTAACACTATCTGCTGTCCAGAGATCTCTCCCACCTAGCAAACCAGATCGACCACCACATTCAATATTTTCCATGTTTGACCCTGGTAACACAATGGAGGTTGCTAAACGTTCTGAAGCCAGTCTAACCTCCTACTTCCCGGACCCCATTATCTCACAACTACTAGGTTCCTCTTCTTGCTCTATCCTACGTTCTCTGACCCACATGTCCTACCTCAACCTCTGCACTGGCATCTTCTCTGTCCCTCTAAAATATGCACTAGTCAGCCCAATACTTAAAAAGCACTCACTGGACCCCACCAATTTAAGCAACTTAAGACAAATCTCTTTGCTCCCATTTACCTTCAAACTCCTTGAACTCCTTTGTCTACAACTGTCTGAGCTGCCATCTCACTGAAAACAACATTGCTTACCACTTATTTTCCTGCAACACAACAAAAAACTCCACTCTCTTTGCCTGATATTCTTATGAACACCAAAGGGAAACATCCATTGCATTGAGTTGTCATCTAACAGATTTCTAACTGTTATCGTCATCACTCCTTTTCCTCAAGACTACAAGTATATAATATCAGATAATTGGGGATGGTCTCCTCTGTGCATTAGTCCAGGCTAATCTGCCTCATGAGAGACTTCTATAGATGCTGACTATTGTAGAACTTCCCCCTGCTTAGGAATAGCACGCTTTCTTTGTTCTCGATGCCAGTCAAATAACCCTTATATACAGCTGTTCATCTGACATCAGCCACCTTCTAGCAAGGCAAAGTCTACTCACTGCACAGTCACTGCTGAGCAATCAGCGTTACATTAATTTCATGTAAATGTTTTTAAAACAAGTTTTAGAACTAACGGTTACAGGAAATATAATATTGGCATCAGCAAAAACATAATGGCACATCATTTAGACAACACTCTCCACATACTTAACCAGCTGTAGACAGGAGGTGGGCAGAAAAATTGATCTCATAGTGACACTTAAACAGGCACCCAGAGATGTCTTTGCCTAAGCGTGCAGATTTTACCAGGATTGGGCAACAACTGTGATATGTCTGGGTAATGTCAGAAACACTGTTCAGCAGTTGGATCATTAGGCAATTGAATAGTATATCATATGATATACTTCTGATACAGCTACAGGGACATGAGGCTCTCATTGGCTTAAAGTGTAGTTCCACTTTCGCAGCAAATTGAGGTAACACATATTATTTATTTGTTACATGTTCCCATTCACATATCATAAGCAGACATTTTTTTTTAATGCATCTTGCAGTTTAAATTATTTTTTCTTAACAGTTAACAGTTTTTCTTCTATTTCTTTGAAAAGTTAGCAGGGGCTGTGAGGGATCTAAGGTGGATCTAACATGTTAATGAAAGACAGATCACTGTTAAAAAAGGCTAAGAGAAACCTGGAATCAGCCATCTTGCCGGCTTAAACAAAACATCTAAAAAGTTAGATTTTTTTTCGGTATGATGTGTGAATAGTAACACATAACGAACATATAGAAGGGTTTTCTCAAATTTGACTGTAAAAGTGGAAATACACTTTAAGCCGCACTGTTGTTTACCTGCTCCTCCTCTCTTCTTATCCATTCACAGACTGCTGCAATGCTGTGAATAGTCTAGGAGAAGAGGGGGTGGGGATACATACAGGGGCATCACACGGCCGGGTGTCACCTGGAGCGGAGACCGGGTGACACCCTGCCATGACATCATCGCGCATCTTAGCGATGGACGCCGGCAGAGAGAGATGGGGATGTTCACCAGGAGGAATGAGGTATGCCGCCGGGTCCCCTCCTCTCTCCTGACAATGTCGGGCTCTCGGTCCATGATCGAGTGCCTGACTTTTTAGAGGGAGTGATACCAAAATGACTTTCAGTCATTTTGGTGTCACCCCTTGAATGGTGTCACCCGGGTGCGGGCTGCAGCCGCCGCAGCTGCCGCACCCCCCTTGTGAAGCCACTGTGCCCATACACAGTTATAATGTAACAGATACCAAAAAAATGTGGGTGAATAGTATTTTGACAGCAGCAAGTGTGCTGAAAAGTGGCTGATTGGCTGCAGTCACAGTTCATCTGGCAATTTTCTGCCCAGCTCCCTTGATTTTCTGATTGAAAGATGTCAGGCAGGAGTCTGCTGACAGGGCCACCCATTAAGTGAATGTCAGCCAGCATATACAGAACTGACCGAAATTCGCTCAGTGTATGGCCAGCTTTACATTGCCACAGATTGCAGTAACAATGAGACAGAACTTCTAATCCTTCCCCACTACAAAAATGTTTTTGTTTGACATACACTTCTATATTTTACATTGCTCTATCCAGACAGCAGATATTGCTTTATTCCCCTTATGAATTATCCCTCTCTCCTGATCCATCTGAACTCTGTGTTTCAACAGGACACAATAGCACCTGAAAGGAGATAACTTTAGCTGCGCCATCTCTTTAGAAATCAAATGGTACTTAGGAAATCCTTTATCATGTGTTATTTGTAATTGAATGTTTGTGTATATTTAATAAAAGGATATACATCATTAAAGTGTATGTAATGCCAAAGATTTTGTTCTGTCTGTGTACACTCTGGGAAGATTAACCCTCACCATTGGACTTAATGAGCATTGTCTCTTGTACAGAAGGCGATGGGAAATCCAATATGTTTGAGTTGTCGCAGGAACAGGAGTTGAGGGGAAATCTTTTCATGGGTGAACCTGTTTTTATAACAACTGTCTAAGGGCCTGAGTCATTGGGCTTTTATTCAATATATGTGGGTTTGCATTTCTATACAAGTCTATATGCAGGTCCAAATGAAGGTCAGAAGGAAGTCAACTGCAGGCTAAATGCACCGGTCAATGAATTATGAATGATCTCAGTCTTGAGCAGATGTCAAACTGAAGCCATAGACACAAGTCTGAAGCCCATAGACACAGGCCCAAGGAGAAGCTATTCCATTGTTTGGAGAGGTCTCTCTTAACTACCTGCTGTGTCTCTGACACAGAAAGTAAAGAGTAATTTCCTTAATGGAACACAGGCAGAGCTTTTTTATAACCTGTTTTATTTTTTAAAAGAGTATACTTTACATACACTTTTAATTAAAGATATATATACAAAATACTAATTTACATACATGAACTTTAAAGAAAACTAGATCAGACAATCATATGCTCACACATAGCAGTGCAGGTGCACACAGGATTATGCATGTCTATCAAGAGGTTGCTGCAAGATTAATATAAGGGATAAACGTTTTTATCCACAAAAAGACATGTCAGTTATGTAGTTATGTATACGTGGTAAACAAAATCTCGGCCTTTTACCTGCATTTGCAATAGTTTAAAAATAACTAGGGGAGTGTGAGCTTGTAATAATCTATGCAGATGGGCAAAACTAAAAGCGCAGCTTGTACCTTCCCAAAACTCTAAATTTTGAGTGGACTGAGTGTTTAACTTTGTGTGATTGGGACCAACCTGCCAAACAACTAGACATCACTTTAACAACTGGTTCATCATAGTTCATTTAGGAGCGCCAGTAGTGTATGGATAACGAAGTAATAAAAAAAAAACACCAAAATCTGAAGTCATTACATTTCTTAGCTCAAGCATATAATTTGGGAAAGTACTAGCACTCAACTCACACACAGAATGTGTCTTTGCCTGGACAGCTATTCTACTGTAAAAAAGAAATACAGTATATCCTAAGTTGGAATGTAGAATTGACATCCACTTACAGAACTCTTTGGAAAACTGCCACACAACTAAAAGATCTTGAGATTCTCACTATACAGTTAGCATAAACAAAATGCATACATTTAAATAAGCCACAAAATAAAATAAACAATTTAGTAACAAAAATTAAGTTATCATCAGACATTTCAGCATATTACATTCTAAAATTCACAAATATGTTTTATTTAAAAAGTCTCAAGTTTGACATTTCAGAGCTGAACATCCTAAGGACCGATTCACAGCAGCCACTGCTCTAAATTGCACAGCGGCTGCTGTGTGGTACCCAACGCAGTGCTAATGCGGCAATCACGGCACATCACACTGTGTACTGTTTTTGTTAGAACTTTATGCTGCATACTTTTTTTCAGAGCACACCACTGCGTTCGTTCCCACCACAAAGTGGTGGTGTGAACAGGGTCCATCTGTGACAGGGCAAATTGTCTTGAGTAGGGGCTGCTGTTGGAAAAAACAGCTGGCGCAGCCCCAACGCATCTGATGTGCATCGACCCTAAGGGTTTACAAAAGAGTCGTGTGACAAACAACAACTCTTTCAATTAGGTACCTGGGTTTAACCAAATGAAAACAGAAAGCACTTGTAAGTACATTCCCCACCCACTGATACCTTCCCTGCATCCCCCTGTTCTGTTTCTCTGTTGAAGCCCTTGATAAATACCGGTGGCACGAAAGCGCATCCTCTCAGGATATATAGCACAGTCCTGAACAGTAAATTGCCCAATGCCAACGTTATCCCTGAGTAAACTCTGGTACCATCAACAAGGAGTTTACACAGGCTTAGGACTAGGTATTCTAGTTTCCTTCTACAATGCGAACACCTACTAAATAGATTCTACTATTAGACACACAGTGCACAACTGGACTGTAAACTCCTTTAGGGCCAACATGTGATAGAAATAGTTCTCTGTAACTACAGAAAATGTCTGCACTATATAAATCAATAATGCTGGGCATACACAGTTAGAATTTCAACTGAAATTCTTACATTGGGTGGTCCTGACGAGGGAAGACTCAACAAAAGTTGATTACTTAAATCGACCTTTGTCAAAGAGGTCAGGATAAAAATTTGCACCCGAACAGTGACTGCAGCTGCAGTTGCTGTTCATGTATTTTGACAGTGGCAGGTACCCGATGTCAGAATATAATAGCCGCAGTGGGAGTTTCATCCATGTATACTGCTGTTTACCATGTATGGAGGAATTTGATAGACTTTTTTTATTCCGCACATCTATTATTGTAAGGCCACATTTACATTGCTGTAAATGGGCCCCTACCACAAGCTTAAAAAAAGCCATAGCATAAGCTATAACACCAATTTTTTTTACGTTTTGGAGAGAAGCCTAGAAGAACTGCAAGTTCTATAAAGTTAATTGTTATCATAACATAGTCCACTGTGTTTATATTCCTTGAAAAGATTGATGCATTCAACTAGAGGTGACATGACACATTTGGACCATGCTTCCATCAGTGTAACGTACATTGGCTCAGCTTGGCATAAACGTTACATTCTATTTCTTAACTACTTTCATCCAAAATCATCTAAAAAAGATCCCTTTTGGTACCCTGATGCATTGCAGACCATTTATCTCGATTATGGCTAAAGTGCTATATATCTTCCCCATTCCTCATCTTGTCATTATGTAACTCTTTTTTATATCTTCCTCTGAATTCCACCTATTGTATTACTTGGCATTGTCTGCAGAGCCAGACATTGCTCTCAATCTATTTCTCAACACAATTTATGTACATACTGAAGAACGATGAGCTTAATTCTCCTTCCAGTTGAGTACCTCAAGGGATACTAAATTGTGATGAATACGTATCATTAACTACTACTTATTTTCTGCCTTAGCTATAAACAACAATGGGTTCTTCCATAATATTCTTTCTAACAAATTGCTAAATTAATTTCAAGAGATTTGTTGTTTTTTTTAATCGCAAAGAAAATGTATAAATGAAATGGCCTGGCTTAGCCTCGTGTATTACCCAATGCTCCTTAGTGGTTACTCAGCCTAGACTTTTTTCCCTATATGGTGTTTTAATTTTCATTTAGGATATGCTTCAAGCTATTTAACATTAATCAAAATTGAAAAGTACATATGAGAAAAATAAAATCACACAGGACTCCTTGCTGTAGCTACAGCATATGTCAATTAGTGTAAGATACAAGGTTATGAGAACTTAAGTCAGATACCATGATATCTGTGCTAACAATATAGGTCATAACCACATACTCTAATGCACATTTGTGGAATTGTTTCTATCAAAAATGATTTTTTTCTCTATATTTTAGAGGGACTGAGCAGAACAGAAAAATAGTTTTAAAAGTTTTAAAAAAGTAAATAGAAAACGATTGTGCGGAGCTAGCAGTGACAGCTAGCTCCGCCCAATAGTTTCCTATTGTCCGGCGGCTCTGCTGCAGTAAAAAAAAAACTCTCCTGGGCGCTCTGGGAGCCTCCCGCTCCCAGCCGCCCAGGAGAGAAACAGTGCTGTTTTTTTTTTTCTTTATTCTGACACGGAGCGATATTAAAAAAAAAAAATTCCCATTGGAATGCATTGCTACATTCCTATTGGCTATTTCAATTTGCAATAGCCAAAAGTAAACTAGCATTGTACCCGCCCTCTGCTGATGGACCTGATGGAGAACTGCAGCAGAGGGCGGGTACAATGCTAGTTTACTATTGGCTATTGCAAATTGAAATAGCCAATAGGAATGTCCCAATGCATTCCAATGGGAAAGCTTTTTTTTTTTCTATTCTGACCGCTCCGTGTCAGAATAAAGAAAAAAAAAAGACACAGCAGTGTTTCTCTCCTTGGCGGCCGGGAGCAGGAGACTCCCGGGGCGCCAGGGAGAGTTTGCTGTTTGGAGATCAGTGTCCCTGGTTAGCATGTAACCAGGGACGCTGATCTCTCTGAAAGTGACCGGAGCCAGCCGTAAAATCACGGCTGGCTCTGCCCAGCTGTCAGAAGCAGGCTGTCGGCCGGCCGTTTAGCCAGCTTCGTCTTTCAGCGCGGCTCAGACAAGCCGATGCATATGCGTTCGGCTCGACTGAGCCGCTCGGCCACATTCGGGAGCTGTACGGGCTATTGTGAATAGCCCGTACAGCACCCCTTCGGTTCTACTGAACCGAAGAGGTCCTGGGGCCGAAGCTAGCCGAAGGATCGGCCGAAGCTGCGGCTAGATCCTTCGGCAGCTTCGTGAATAGACCCCATAGAAAAAAGTCAGCACTCCAGCTGAGTTTGACATCTAGGTTGACATCTTTCAAACATGTCATGATAGATGACATCATTACACAGCACCTAAAGTCATCACTCCTGCTCATCCTCAGATTCAGCTGCATGCCATTGGATGGAACTGAAGCCTTTAAGCTATTCCTATTGATTTTGTCTTTTTATTTAGATCAGCATCCAATGTGGTATCTATACATGTGGTATAGCAGTAAAAAGGAGGATCCCAGCAATGGTCCACCACTAAACTGTACTGCAAACCTATACTAACTCTGCAATTTTAGAATAATCAGTGGCAATACTGTAGAAGAACAGACAACAGAGGTAAATATAACTTTTTCTACCAACCAGTGAAGCAAACTAGTAGCAGATAAAGGTAAACACATTTTAGAGAAGCAAAGTAATTCTAGAATATTGCAATCTTAATTGACTTATTTTTTATGAACAACTGTTTTCACAAATATGGGCTACTGTAAATTAAGAGAATCTATTAAAGATTAATATTTATTAATTACGGGTATTTATATAGCACTGACAATTTACGCAGCACTTTACATAGTTGCACATTCACATCAGGCCCTGCTCTCAAGGGGCTTACAATCAAAGGTCCACATCTCACATACAAGGGCCAATTTAGACAGGAGCCAATTAACCTACCAGCATGTCCTTGGAGTGTGGGAGGAAACCCCAGTACCCAGAGGAAACCCAGTGCTGCAAGGCAGAAGCGCTAACCACTGCTCCACTGTGCTGCCCTATGGTCTGTAGTTCTTTTTTTCATACTTGTTGGGTCCTAGTGTGATAAAGAAAAGCAACTGCATGTTGGATGGATGATTGATGATAATAAAATCTATGGAAATGGGAAAGATAAATGACCACCAGGGGTATAATGAGACTTTAGAAATGTAACCAAAATATTGCCAAATGCTAAACACTCTGGAAAATGTAATATTCCATGTAGAGCCTGCAAAGAAGGCGCTTTAAAAAATGTACAGTATATATAATCATACAATAATTCTTACTGGTTTCCTGGCTCTGGTACAACTTATAATATGCAAATTTAAAAATGCTTACATATTTTTTGTATTGTTTTTACAAACTATCAAACTTGAGCGTTGTGTATTACTCTTGATCACTGTGCTCTGTGTGTCACTTACTCCTGGCCCCTGCACTTTGTGCATTACCGACTCTTGACGCCTGCGCTTTGTGTGTTACTTATCCCTGACCCCATATTCCTTACCCTTGCACTCTATGAGGGGGATTTATTAAAGCCGAAGCAATCAAAATCTGGAGCAGCTGTTCACGGCAACCAATCAGCTTCTCTCTTTCATTTTCAAATCTTAACTAAACAAACTGAAATGAGAAGCTGGTTGGTTGCCCTGGGCAACTGCTCCAAATTTTGTCTGCTCCAGTTTTGATAAATTCTCCTCTATGTATTATGTACCCTGACTCCTGCACTCCTTTTTAAGTAGAAATAATTTTTTGTATATCTAAAGCCAAAACTTTATTTAATCTTTTATTTTGTATAGAACAGAGAAGGGTTCGAAACACCTCTCATTCCATTGAGCATATTTCTCACTACCTCCTGTCCTACAGACACAAGTGTGAATAAGTCTTGCCAAAGTTAGGAGAAAGCTCCTATTTCACAGTTGTCACCAGAACAAATGTCCCTAATGGAAGATATCCCCTCTGTCCCTGTCCTCGTGAAAAGACAACATTTTCCCTTACTTTTAGTCTCAGTGACAGTGGTCAATGGGACAAAGAAAGTGAGGACACAGACAGCATTTAGTGGGTAGCATATAGTACTCTAGGCTTACACTTTTAGATAGGGGTGTGAACCATGGTGGAAAAGAAATAAAAACCCAAAAGGGGTTGTAACTTTTCCCAATTCCATAAAACACTTTGGCTTTAGATACACTTTAACTCTTTCTGGAAAACCTCTTCAAAATGTAAGAACATTGTTGTAAATTAAGTAAAATTTGCCGAGAATTTAGTCCGTGTTTTGTTCAAAATGTGTCACTATTTCTGTGGTTTAATGGAGAAAGATTTTACCTTGGAATGTTCAATTATTCACTGGTAACCTCATGAATAAAGTATTCTAATGATCTAACAATAACAATGGATATGGAAACTCACTAAATCTTGGCCCAAATATAAATGACATAGATTAATTTGGACAACACTTCAAAAAGATGTAGTACACATGATTACACTTGCACATAAAGTGAAATATTACATATTATGTGTCAAATATGTACAGAATGAATACACATGCATCTTGCTTTGTCTTTAGTATTGTATATTTTGGCGTTTTATTTAAATCTTTTTAACAATCTATTTAAACTTTATTTATGAAACATAATGTGCATCTTCAGATAGAAAAAAGTGAAGTAGGCGGAGTATGATGTGAAATAAATGTACATCTAAATCTTTAAGCTGGCAACATTTCAAGAAGAGTCCAATCATAGCAACTTTACACAGAGAAAAATGATTAAATAAAGAGCAGATTTATGGCTGTCTTGAGATAAAATGGATCCTGGTGTACTTGTAAAATATCCCTCAAATCTTAATTTAAACCTACAAGCGCCTTGACCTCAAGAACCTTCTTTTTTTAGCAACTTCTGCAATTTAAAGTAAATAATTTTCATTAAAGTTACTGCTTGTGGAATCTTTTCACTGAGGTGACTATTTCAAAGTGAAAGCAAATCACTAAAGTGTGGCTGTATGAGGACACCAAACTTCTTACTGCAGCTCCTTGCCATCTGTCATATAAAGAGAGTTTGGACATGCAGCATCCACCTAATTAAGCTGAACACTAGGCAGGTATAAAAGAAGGGTAATAATGCAGCTATGTAATCATTAATACAAGCAGTGTAAGTACCTGAATGTTACCTTTGTCAGCCTTTTGCAGTCTCTTTACAGCAGAGGTGCAGTATGCATTCACATACAATGCTCCATTTATGTCGACCTTTGTGAGTATGATTCTCATCTATTATTGGTTTTATCTCAAATACATTTGTCTGCACCAGGAAAGGCGCCCCTTGTTTGTGTTTTTTCCCCAGATTTTGCAGTCCCCCTGGCTGGTTTTGGGCAGCGTCCTGCAGAATTTTCATCACATCTCTTTTTTTAAAACAGACTTTGTACCCATTTGCACACCTTTTTCTCTCTGGTCGAGCGGTCCCATTTGGCTTTTTTTGTTCATATTTGTTCTAGCTTACTGACATGTATGTTGTTACTGTTATTACTGTTGTTTGAAGCCAAACCATAAGTAATAAAGATACTTTTTACTGGCTTCTATGATTTTGGGAATGATTATCACAAGTCCTAAAAAATCTGAACTTTTAGCACCTTCCTAACCAGTCCAATCTTTCAAAACCACAAAAAAGATGGTTACTAACATCAACCCAACAGTGTTTCATTAAAACGTTATAAACACAGACATTGGGAAAGATGTATAAACAAGTTGGATGATTCAACTTCATTTAATTTAACGGGCATGCTTCACTTATTTTAATCCTTTTCAGGCTTTACTTTGCATCCGTGTAGGGAGCATTCTAGTACTTTGAAACTAAAGTTTATGTTTTATGCTGATGAATAAAGGTTTTCTTTTATTTCAATTGTTAGTTTAGGCATTGTTTATTAGTTAAATCTTGTGATAGTTAATAAGAATCCTACAGGATTTAAGTCGCCGGGAGTCTGTTTAAACAGCCCCGATGCTGGCGACGTACACTGTACGTCGTCAGTCACGAAGGGGTTAACCCTTACTGCCACAAATGTAAGGGTTATGTTGGAACAGAACAGCTTACAGAAGGGCTGCTCAGTGACCCTTACATCCACTGCATTTTCTAAGCCTGTAAGCCCATTATGGTTCCAGCGACCATAAACTTACTCAAATAGTACCTGACACATTGTCTTTTACAGAATGGCTGTTATCAGCTATTAAGCTGCCAATCACATCCACAAGTCATTTAAATACAATATGATGGCTCCTGCTTTTCCTGCTTACATGGTCTGTGGATGTGATCTGCCAACCGAATCTGCCAATCAATTGTATAAGGATGATGGCAGTGCTCTGTATGGCCTCTTTTAGTGCTCCTTCCAGCTCCCCCTCGCCCCATGCAGCTACTGGTGTGGTACCGTTTACAATTTAGTAATTTCAAACTGTGCCAACTTTAGAAAGGTTTAGGAATTAGATTCCTGGCAGTCCAGGTGCCAGCTGCTTTAGCTGTCTGTCCCTCCCTCCCCTTCGCAAACTTACCGATCTCTTCAGCGATCAGTGTACTTTCAGCAAAAGTTTCCAGCTCTGTGTATGTGATCGGGCAGTGGAAGGGCTGCTGATCACTTCTACAAGTCTTGTGGCCAGTATTCCCCCTACTGTGCAGCCCTCTTCTGTCCTTCCCCTGTCAGTGATTTGTCACTGTAGCCCCAGTGATTGTCCACATTGCCTGGGGCTGTAGGCACCGCCGTTACTACCGGCAATGAGACAGACTTCTTTGCTGCCTGCCAGTCTCAGTCAAGCCCAGTTATATTAAAAAGATCAAACACTGATGAAAGTATGTGTAATTTCAGAGCCATTGTATCACATTTTTAGAGACTCTCTAATGACTGGCTTGGTAATTATGGATTGGCGCAAGGCCAATGTGGTGCCTATATTTAAAAAGAGATCAAAGTCTTTACCAAGTTATTACAGACCTATAGCTTAACTTCAATAGTTGGGAAGATACTTGAAAGTTTGATCAAGGATCACATAGTTACATAGTTACATAGTATTTGAGGTTGAATAAAGACATAAGTCCATCAAGTCCAACCTATTGCGTGTATGCATTTATTTTTGAGCTGGTGTGTGCTTGTGTATGAGTCCATGTGTAATTTTGCTCTTAGGAGTACCTGTACCCCTGTATGTTACGGTCTCCGAGGAACTCGTCCAATAGTTTCTTGAATGATTCCACACTCTTAGCTGAAATCACCTCCTGCGGCAGTGAGTTCCAGACCTTAACCGCTCTAACTGTGAAGAACCCCTTGCGCCCCGTGTGTTGACATTTTTTTTCCACCAATTTTTGGTGGTGTCCTCTGGTCTTTGTTACCGAGTTAACCGTAAAGTACTTGATTTTGCTTGAAAATAATATTATAGGCAATAGTAGCATGGATTCACAAAACACAGAGATTGTCAAACAAATCTACTCTCTCTTTATGAGGAAGTGAGTAATAAATTGGACAGAGGGATGGCTGGGGATAAAGTATACTTGGACTTTGCAAAAGCATTTGACAGTTTCCCATAGGAGGCTAATGTATAAGATAAGGTCTGTAGTAGGGATGCACCGATACTGATACTAGTATGAGTATCAGTGCCGATACCGAGTATTTGGGCGAGTACTTGTACTCACCCAAATGCTCGGATACTTACCTCGATACTGAAACTTCTGGTCAGTCGGAGATTTCCTCTGACCGGCAGTGCTGCGAGGGAACATGGAGCCGGCTCCCCAGCTAATCAGGAAGCTGGGTGGTGGGTAATGACTCGTCGCCCAGCTTCCTGATTGGCCGGGAATTCATCTCTATGCTGTGTTGCCGGCTCAATGCTGCTTGGCCGGGAAGCTGGCTTAAGGCTACATGCACTCAATTGTAAGACATATATTGGATTGTATGTTACCTAGTTTTATCCTGTCCAATGGGTCCTGTCATGGTTTCCATATCTAAGAAGAAAAGAGGGCTGTTGACAAACTGTCGTCATGGCAACTAACTGGCAAGACTAAACCCATTCGTTTTGCAGTTCTTGTGGGAAAGGCTGTCTGTGTGGACATGTATATTATGAAAGCAATCCTAAATAAACCCTCCATCAAATATCCAGCCTCCGTGGCTAGTAAGAGCACTCGGGGATTGCCTCAGTGGTTAGTAAGAGCACTGTCATAGGAGATTGATGGCAGTGGGTAGAGCTTGGCTATGAAGTCAAGAAAAGTCAGACCCCAATCACATAGTGTAAGAAAATCAAAAAGTAAAAGAGGCTTTTCTGGCAAATAAAGGCATCTTGTGGTGTCTGCTCTTTTACTTTTAAAATGTTAAATTGTAGTACAAGTTTGTTTTAAGAAGATAACTTACTAAAGGACACAAACTTTTAAGTTAACTTAGTAAACATGTATTTGTTTCAAATGACCAATCAGTGTTTTTTAAGTGTACATTAAGCTTGTTCATCAGGCATAACCAGTAAACCCCTCTATGAGTAGCTGAAGCCAGGTCACGTTCTCTCCCCTTGATACCTAAAAACTAGAAAATCAATAACAATAATCACGATAGAGAGAATGAAAACATTTGCAGTGTATACAGAGGTGTATTGTACTGTATATGGAAAACCCAGACAAGCTGGCTAATATTTGCTAAGAATTTTAATGGCAGTTGAAATTCTGAAGATAGGGACAAGTAGTGGGCGGAAAGAGGAAGCAATCACTTGGCATCAATCATATTCTGTATCAGCTTGATCTGTTCTGCCTGGTGGAGAGGTCTGAGGCCAGTGACACTGTGCAGTGCCCTGTGTATCAGCTGCTTGAAATGAGACAGCTGCCGTTCTCTCCCCGTGTCACCCTAACAACATACATTAGCATAGTTTTCTTTGTTTCCTAAGTCAGTGTTTTTGATATTAAGCAATGTATACATTTAGCTTAATATAGTTTAAGGCTACATGCACTCGATTGTAAGAAATGTATTGATTTTATACAAATATCTTTTTGGGCCAAACAATTCCAGCGTAATGATCAATAAAATGCTTGTGTTTAGATGTGTAAACACATATGGGTTTAAATGCATAACAATTCTCGCTCCATTCCTCCTGCTCTGCTTTCAATTTTATTTTCTTGTAATGGCTTTATTTCTGTGCATTTATGCATAGAAGAATAAACATGCATTTACACACCTACGCATGAATAATTTGTGCTCATAGGCATATGCATAAAATATACTCAGATGCAGATGTCTCGTTTTTGTGTTATAGAACTGAACGCAGTCTGCATATCCCCATTGAAAACAATATACCTGTGACCAGTACACAAAAAAAACATTGCATTTGATTATTTTTCATGGTCACGCATATAAGGCCTAAAGTGTCAGTAAACCCCCCCCAAAAAAAATAAAATCTTCATAAAAACCCTCCTATTAAATTTGTCTATCTATGTGTGTCTGTCATTTATTTTTAAAATGTTTCATTATACAGAATATACAGTACGTGTTTATCCTGCCAGTTACTTTTACTTTGTTACTTATTGTTACTCTGCAGGCTGATCGAGTTTCTGCAACGTTGCCTCCACAGCTCCATGCGCCTATTTTCTTTTACAACTTCTCATAATATTATTTGTGTTATGTTGGAATTAATCGGTGCCTGCTGGGTGGACCCATCTGCAGAGCCTACCAAGTTCAGAGAAGCAGAGAAGCAGATTGAAAAAGAATACAGAAGGAGTGCTGTCATGTACTGTCGGATATCATCTCTTCAGCTTTAGTAAACTCTGCACTGCGACTCCAGCCTCAAACTACAGTCCACCAATGTTCTTCATGGCAACTGTCACTGAGCAACTCTGAATCTGCTGGGATTTGTATTTCACCAAGGTTCAAGACCTGTAGTTCCACATGCGGCTTCCATAGCAATAATGGCAATGTCTCCCTTACAGCACATCAAGGGAAGTGTGGATGAGCTGCTTTTTGATAAATAGAATGATTGTGGGTTCTGTGCCATGCCCAATACCTGGGGAGATTGTGGGTTTACTGACACTTTCAAGAATGGTGTTATGTCTTTTTCAAGAACAACCCTGCAATAATGGAAAAGCCAAATAGTTTTCCAATAGGAATTGCTGATCAATCAATTTGTTTTCTCTTTGGATACATTGGAGAGGGTTAGAAACTCTGTCAGGATTTTGTTGGTGCCCGTGTTCATGCTGGTGAGATTTACTCTCTCTTTTGGTCCTGATGAACGTTGCCACTGGGATGGAAAGTCGGGAAAATCAAATATGTTGAGTTATCACTCACATTAAGGGGGATTTATCAAAACTGGAGCGCAGAAAATCTTGAACAACTGTACATGGCAACCTATCGGCTTCTATTTTTCATTCCTATATCTTAACTGAACAAACTAAAGAGAGACGCTGATTGGTTGTCAAGGGCAATTGCTCCAGATTCTGTCTGCTCTAATTTTGATCAATCCGCCCCCCATGTGTCTGGATAGAGAAAGTGACAAAAAATCACTAGAATGGGACACAGATAGCAAAAAAACAAACAAAACAAAAAAAAAAAAACCCGATACAGGTTTTTTACCCATTCCCACAGCTTTCATAAAATAAACTTGGGGGGAAACTGTAGTTGCAAAGTGAAATACAAAAAAACTAGAAAAAAACACAAGCCCATCTAAATATTATGATCCATCTTAAAACATAAATGCTGTGTTTCTAAAATATTTATACAGTCGGCAGTTCTGTTGTACATGTTTCTAAGCCGTCTCCTATATACTTCTATTTTTGCTGCAGAAGCCAATGTAACCCTTGCTAATGACAAAAAAGGGAAGGAAGGAAGTCTTTATTGCCAAGAAGGTAACTCAAAGCCTTTTCACATTACACACTTTATTCCACTGTTACTTGATATATGTTTGGCATTAGTGTTACTGTTAATACATTAGGCTGGTGTTTTTCCATGAACTAATGTAGGCTGTACAATAGGTTAGAACCTATTAAAGAAGTCTTGATCTCTATCAGCTGTTGACAATGAAAGGTCAAAATACAACAGTGACATGCTGCACTTCCCATGAGGTAGGCACCGATTTATTTTCTTTATACTCAGCATCGAAATTAAAACTTAATCCACCCAAAACCCATATTTCTTCTTTTGGTAGAGGCTGGAGAGTTAACTGCCTGACAATCTTGTATATTACCCAGGTTTTCTATTGGTGAGATCATTGAGCTTGAGTTCCTAGATGTGCATACCTGCTGTGGCCATTACCAGAGGTTCTAGTTTCCCAGTTGGATTTTTAAATTACTTTAAATTGCAGCATGCTCCAAAAGTGCTGGAACAATCGATGGTGGCCAAGACCACCAAAACTCCTAGGCAGTCAGAAATAAAGTTGGAAAGTATGAAGGAGAGATCTCACTGATGGAGTATTCAAGACATAGAAAGATGCCAGGGACTGACTCACCCACTAGGCTAAACCTACTACTAAAATATCACTTTTTGTGTGGACTGGCCGTATAAGAACATAGAACAGGCAATATAGACAAGCACATCTTTAAAGAAAAACTCCAGGCAAAACTGGTATTAATCCTTACAGTGGGGCTACCCCCGCACTGCAAGGGTTAACTGTTTTTGTGTATATTCACCCAAACTGCTGAGCTGGCTCCCTGCTTCTCCGATCTACACTGCCCCATTAGAATGTTCCTCAGCATCCTCACGTTTACACACAGTGTATAGAATGTGATGAATTATGGGACCTTAAACCACTGCAGCAAAGGAGGAGAGAGACTGGTAGGACCGGTCTAAGAGCAAGCCAACTTGGAGGATGGGGTGAGTAAACCTTTTTTTTAACACCTAGACAAAAACAAGCAGGTAAACCTTGCAAAGCAGAGGTAGCCATGCTGCAAGGGTTAATAAAACTTCTTATTTAAAGCTGATTACCAGGCAAGCAGCAACATACAGCACTGAACTGTATATATCAGACTAGGTATCTCTGCCAAACAGTATAGCCAGTGGCCTCACTTTTCTTCAATATAGTTAAGCAATATAGCTTGGTCAATGACCCATCTTACATCTGACTGGACAATAATGGGTGCCAGACTTTGGGACCATATATTCCCCATCCCATTTAACTTTACAGCCTGGAGCCTACAGCAAAGTTCAAACCAACTCACAGCTGTTACTGCGGTTGTGAGCTTTTTACATGCCATTATTGCTACACCTAAATACTTACAATGACAGCGGTAAAAGTGTTAATCCACTTCGCGACTAGGGGTAGTTTTAATACTTTTGCTACACACAAAAATAGTGAGCCAGATTATGAGATATACTTACAAAATGATTGCAGCTTGATTCATAAGGGCTCATTCACATGGGCACATAGGTTCGTGTACCGAAAAAACTGTTCGTGTACCGAAAAAACTAAGCCTTGTCTTACATAAAACTGATACAGTGCTTCATGAATAAAAGTCTGGGATAAGCAGATATTGTCTAAATATAAGAGTTGTGTGTATTGCTCAAATCTTCATGTGTTTGGTGTATTTTTTTCAGATCAGTGCAGTAATCCAATTTGAAACTCTGCTTCCTGTAATAAAGACCAGTTGCTGCTGCTCTCTCTACTTGCGCAGGATGACTGGTCTTGTATCTGCCCCCTCGTAGTTTTATGTAGTGGGTGGAGCCTGCTGAGTCCCTCCCACAGCTCTGTTCTCTACACAAGCTATGTGCAGCACAGTGATGAGGTCACTGCTACTCTATATGGTAAGATTTGGTTTTTAAAGGTGTTGGTGCAGAAAAAGCAGATATATGTATATATATCCTTTTTGGCTATTGAACAATATACAGTGTTTCCCCGAAAATAAGACACTGTCTTATATTTTTTTTGGCTCAAAAAAACACACTAGGTCTTATTTTTTTTTTCTGTATAACAATCCAAAGTTAATGCAAATCCAAATTAAATAATCCAAAATGGCAAAGTTAAGAATAGGGTGATAAGGGCAATCAGGGCCATACCTTTCCAAGAGCAATTTGGTAACCAGAATGAGCGAAGCACACTTTCACTATCGATTCCTCACAGGCGGAGTGCATTTGGTATTACTCCGCCTGTGACAGGAGCCGGCGCTATAGAGGAGGCAATGGCTTATGCGGCTCTGCTCCCTCCGCTGCCGCCTCGCTTCCTCTAGCGCTGGCTTCGTTGGCACCGCTGATTCAATCCCGCGGCTGTTCAAGTTCCCCCTTATGCCACCACCGGCCCTGGGAATGGTCACAACTAGGTCTTTTTTTCAGGGTAGGTCATATATTTTAGGAATTCCCAAAAAAGGTACTAGGTCCTAATTTCGGGGTAGGTCTTATTTTCGGGGAAACAGGGTAGTTAAATTATAGGTTTTGTGCAAAACATTAGACTTTAGCAGTTGTTGTTATTGTTGCCAATAGCCACCCAAAAGATTATTGTCATTCTGTAATGCTGAAGAATAAACCAAACAAATCAGATCCAGTGCTGCGGACAACAAGAAGATGCTGACTTTGGCTCACAGGAGTACATAGTACATGTATTCCTGTGACCCAAAAGAGAGCTATAACCATAGCCATAGTTCTATTTTAAGTAAAAAGAGAAACATAGAATGTAAAACATTTACTCTCAAATGGAATCTATAGTAAATGTTTTATGTAAAACAGTCACCAATTTAAATAAAAGCTGTTAAACACAACATAAAAATATAACATTATAAAGCAGAATCCTAAAAACACAAACATTTACAACAATGGCAAAATATAAATACATATTTTAAAACGCATGGCCTGAAATTACCCCTTGTATTGCTATAAAGTCATATCCAAAATAACGCAATTAAAATGTCCCACTTCATCTCACAAATGTCACACATATTATTAATGTGGTCTCATATTTTAGAAAAATTCATTTTATTAGGCACACTGCTGATTTTTCTGAAAGATACAGAATTCTGGCCAAATAGTTTGTGGTTTCACCCTCCCCCCAAAAAAGAAAAAATGATGGTGTTCCCTAAAAAAGAAAAAAGGGTTGCGTAAAACAACAAGAGTTTGAAATAAAGCACAGAGCTTGTCAGCTATTTATTTGTGTAAGGGAGTATGTAAATCTTTGCTGAAGAAGTGTCATATCCCAAGAGCAATAGGAAAGGAACGTCAAGGGATTATGTGAGTACGGCTAGTGTGAGCGTGTGAGTATGGGAGCTGGAGAGATGCATTGGACTTTGCCAGTTAGGAATGCGATAGCCAATGATTCATAATATATGAAACCAGAGAAATGATTATGAAGGCGTTTTTTGTGTAAGACTGCATGTATATCATAAGTCTTCGTTGAGGTGCTTAAAGCGTCATATCCCCAAGCAATGGGAAAACTACGTCATGAAATTATGTAAGTATTGCTAGCGTGACTATGCAACGATGGGAGCTGGAGAGATAAATTGGACTTTGCCAGTCAAGAATGTAATAGCCAATGACACATTATATATATGAAACCAGAAAAAACATTCACAAGTCAGTGTGCCGTGCAGCTTGGTAAAAAAACAGATAAGAAAAGGCACGCACATACAAGATGTTCTCAAAGTACTCACACGCAAAGGTGAACCAAGTAATACACATGGCGGGAAAAGACAACACAAATTAGACAACATGGAAGTTTTACTGTTAAACTAAGCCGTGAACAATACAAGCATACAATGATAAATACTAAATATGCAATAACCTAAAGCAACCAATCAGATTTTTACTTAATGTTGAATTGCAAGAAAAAAATTCACCTTGGGTTGGGGTTGTCTCCCCTTAAATGCTTGCTGAGGTATAGGGTACTTGAGAAAAGGACTTTTACTTACCTAACCCCCACTCCAAGACCAACACTCTCAGCCTCTTCCCCCCTATGTCAGGGGACCACTGATGTCATCAAGCACAATGCAGGGCTCATGAATCTGCATTATACGTGAGGACACCAAGGGACAGACCACAAGCTAGAGCATAGGGGAGATGAGGTGAGTGCTGACTGTGTAGGGATCAGGGATCATGTAGATAAAACTGAGTAAAACTGGTAAAAATGCTAAATGAGCATTCATGCCATGAAGGGGAAGTCTCACGGCAAGGGGAGTTTATTTTAGGCTTTAATAATGAGCTTAGTCAAAAGGGCTTAGACACCAGTACTGAGTGAAACATCAAAGCTCCCAATGTGGACCTCTGTCTGACAATGCTAGCTGTCTGGCTGGCATGCTAATCTAAAGACTCTAATATTTTCTTAGTCCTTGACTTGGAAATCTGCAATCAGGGCAGAACTTGTTACGGGTCAGTGACTCTAATAGTACTGAAACCAGGGATTCACAAGATAGACAGGCAAGTGAGAATGAGAGGACAGCAATGGCAACCTTCTTAAAGTGACTCTAAACTTCAGGAGTTAAATCTTAAAAATGCATTTAAGTACCCTAACTATTAACAGAAATGTATCTTATTTGTGTATCGCTCAGCTGTAGATGCTCAGATCATCTCTGAATTGGTGCTGACACTGTCCTTCTTTCTGGAGGGTGGCTTACTTTTGTTCCCCATGGTCCTGTGTGCCTTGTAAAGCAGCAACCGCTCCAAACTCACTCCTATGATGGATTACAATTTCATGTTTAGTATACTAATTTGTATTGAAATTGTAGTCCATCACAGGAGTGAGTTTGGGGAGATGGCTACTTTACAACACACACAGGGACCATGAGGAACAATAGTAGCCACCCTCCAACAGCTGAGTGATGCACAAATAAGCTACAGTTCTCTTAATCGTTAAAGGAGAACTATGAGGTGAGTGCTTTTCACTCACCTCATAGTTCTAGTCGACCTGTGACAATGAGACTATCACAGGTCGGCTCAGTAGATCGGGAGGTGAGCGAACACATACCGGCGTTCGCTCACCTCTCGATCCTGTCACGGCTCTCTGCCGTGACAGGGGAGGGGCTGGATTCCCCCCTCTCCGCTCCGATCCGCCAGCGCTGACTGGCGGATCGGACGGGGAGGGGGAGGGTACAGCTGGCTCTGCCCCTAGATAGGCAGAGCCAGCTGTCACTCACGCAGCTGGGCGGATCCAGACATAATTGTCGGGATCCGCTTCAGCTGCGGCGTCTCAGTATACCGCGGCGTCTCAGTATACCGCGAGCTGTAGCTCGTGGTATACTGAGCTTAGGGTGATGGAAGGACGCTAGTTTGTGTCCTCCTGTTACCCTAAGGAGAACTATGGGGAAAAGCCTTAACCCCATAGTTCTCCTTTAAGGTACTTGAATGCATTTTTAAGATTTAAGTCCTAAGTTTAGTGTCACTTTAAGCTGGCCATACACAAGTCATTTTTCTTGTTCAACCTCGTGGAGACTAGGGCAAAGACAGATGTCAATTAGGGAGCTGGGGTATTGTCTGAATCCTCTGCGCTGTCAGCTGATAGAGGGCATTAGGCTGAGATCTGCTGACTTTATGTCACAGGAGTACATTAGTAAATATACTCCTGTGACTCAAAAGAGAAGTAAAGCCAAAAAAAAAGGTTTGGCTTTACTTCTCTATTAAACTGCAGCTTTAAAACTGTGTAAAGGAAAGTTATAGAACGTGATCTGAACAAAAGAAAGTTATAAGAAACATTTTTGATCTTTTCACCTCCTTTTCATCTTTGTATTTGCAACACAATTTTGATTGTCACATTTGCTTCACTGTTTTCACTGCTAATTTGCATTTTTTCACATATTTATGAAATAATTTTATTGAATGGTTAATTAATTTTTTATAGTTTATTTCGATAGACTTAGTTTTAATATTTTATAGTGTGTTATCCTGTTACATTTATTAACCTATCCTATTGAGGAATGTAGTTTTCGTGTTGGTTGTCTGCACATCAGCACTTTTTCAGTCCTTTATGGTACTTTATATTCATTATTGGTAAGTTTTTTTGAAGACTTACACACAGGGTATCACTCACGTTTTGATCCATATATTTATTCACATATTTTCATATTTATTCCAAACCTTTAGCGCTGTGACAACACTTTACAAACATTTTTGAATGCTTTGAGCTTTCGGCAGCATAATTAGCACACATTTCCATGTCCCTAAGGGTTGTTATAATGTGACATACTGAAAATGATTATACAAAAGGATAAACGATACATTATTACAGATACAACTATGCACACTCTAAAAGAAATTATACTCACTAAGAAAAACTTTAATGGAATGAAATATGGACGTACAATGTATTGAATGAATGAAACAGGATTTCCTCAATATGATGAATGGCATGCAGTATTTTCACCAAGGAAAACACAGGTTCCTCTACATTGATCGATGCGGCCTGGTGAGTTAATGATTTTTCCAACATTTTTACATACTTATGAGGGATGTGGGGTTTCATTGCTGCTCTCGGATAGTAAACATAACCTGGACCTGGCTATTTCCCTGAAAAAATTAGGCAGATCTACTCAAAACATTACTGCATGCAAGTAGATTATCTTAAAGCAAACCGATTCTGAGAGAAACATTAGAGCGTTTTTAGTTTTCTGGCCATCCATTACTTCAATATTTTTCACAAGCATAAGCCAATGAAGGAGAGCTAAAGCAGAACTTATGATTTGCATGCTTGTTCTAGGTGAGTGACTCAGAAATACTGCCAGGCAGTACAGCCAGACAGCTGGTATTTTTAATATTTTTGCCAACTTTTAATTACTTTATGAATATACCATGGTCAGCCGCCATTCTTCTGCCTCTTAGTGACCAATATGGGCATTCTCATTGGACAGATTGGGTGACAGTTGATAATGCTTAGCCATAAGAGCAACAAACAGAAACTAGATCAGGGAGGAGAACAAGGTTTTATGTTAAAGATTTGAGCCAGAACAGGTTCAATGTAAATAGCTGTCACCTCAACATTTTTTCTAATATCTATCAGAGTGGGCTGCAGGGTTCTCTGGGATACTATGAGTAATAGGCTTCCTGGCTCTGGTCTGCCCACTCTTACTTAACAATTGTCTAACTAGCTAGTGAGGATGTCCATCACATCACTACCAGCACACTAGAGTGCTCATGTTTTTTTTCAGATATCCTGGACCATTCTGGTAGACATCGGGAGAGGCAAGTAGACACCTGAAAGTGACAGTTTTATAATGCCCACAGGTTTAATAAAGTATAAAGTATATATACTATGCAACTGCTTATCACATGGTTTCTGGTAGGGATGTTCAGATACCAAGTACAGTACTCGGTACGAGTACATGTAAAGATACTTTTCCAGCTCCAAGACTAGACTAAAGAAAAATTCAAAAGTTAGGAGGCAGCTGTCAATTGTAAGGAGCATACGGAGCTCCTGGGATTTGTACATCTCTGTTTTAATGTAAGATTTGTTTTTAATAAATATATATATATGGGATGCACAGATAAAAAATTTTCAAGTACAAGTACTGATAGTTGTCCAAGTACTCACAGATACAAGTACTGATACATGTTTGTTTATTGTCATGTGACAGTTTTTCTAAAACAATACAGACTAATGATTTCAGGACAGCGGTGGAGCGTCAGAGCTAGGTCCCAGCTGCAACCGGTACCACCCTGGTAGTTCTTGTGAATATGCCAAGTACCGGCAATCATCAAGGGCTTGTTCAAACCATGTTCATTGAGCTGCATTTTTCTGCACCACTGCAGAAATGTATGGTGTGAACAGGGCACACCTGTAGGCTATGGCAGAAGTTCAACCGATGCAGTGAACTATCATTTAAAATGTAACAATAATTTTGTCTCCTAGCCCCTAGACTAGCTCGTTGCCCACTGAACTCCAGGCTCCGCACTCAAAACTGTGCATCTGCGCACTGCACATCTGCAGAAAGTAATGCCCCTTTCTCAGCTTTTGTTGTTTGGAGTACAGACACTACTATTCTCTATGGATGTACAATGTATAAGAGTGCAGTTTGGAGTACAGGGACTGGAGTATGGTGAAGAGAAGGCTAAAGCAAACTAAAGCATTCAAAGCACTGCTTGGCCTGGGCACTGTAAAACAGAATTATAATTTCTAACAGTAATGAGGAGAGCTTAGGTGAAGGGTATGAGATGACTGTTACATTTACATTATAAAATGTACCTGCCCTGTAACACTGAAAAAATCTATCATAATATGAAAACCAAATTACAGTCCCTTTCAAAATAGCCATCATATCAACTGCCCCTCTCCTTTAATAATAGGTGATAAGTGCCTTCATATTTAAAGGTGGTGGGCAAACTCATTCAGGAGCCAGTCTGTCCAATCCAGGTGCAAGCAAGATTTTTTAGGAGCCAGCTCTATTGACAACAACTAGAAAAAAAACGTCAAAAGTTAGGCACCAGCTGTAGTTTTTAAGGAACATTGGTACCTGGCTCCTGGGATTTGCCCAGTCCTAATATATACATGTTCACACATCCAGATCAAAAGTGAGCAGAAGATGAACAGCATACAGATAATAATTTCTAGCTGTAGTAGCATCATATACAAAAAAGTAAAATGTAACAAATATAGCAGCCTCAGCTAAGCCTCTGAACTGACCTGTTCTAAAGCACCGAAATGTCCTGGTGGTGATGGAGCTTGTCTACTGTTTCCTGCTTTCCTGATAATCATATTGACCAGTGAGGTAGCACATGGCAGTGCTGGGCCATTAAGAATTTGATTGGGCTGGGAGGGAGCTCCAAGACTGCCTGCAAGTGTTGAAGCTTTGCCCATTGATGGCATCCCTGCATATTTGCATATGGCCATGCTTAATTGGGTGCTCCTGGTATTCCCAGGAGGCCTCTAGGTACATAATTTTAACATATTATGTGGCCCTGCCAATGTAGATACATGACGAGTTCACTTTAAGTTGAATTTACAATATGTACGATATGAACCAGACATTCACAATTCTTAATTTAGCTTACGCAAGACTGGCTTAGACTTTGCCATATGTGTACATCTAAAATGAAAGGACAGTTGAGCAATGTGAAAGATGCCAAAATATTTCTTGTGCTACAACAGACGGTTCACTTCATTATTCTTACATGACACATGCTACAAGAAGCAACAATTATTTTAATATATATATATAGTGGACTCCAGACATTGAGACCTAAGCATGAATTTGTTTAAACAACGGTTATAAGTTCACAGTAGGTAACATTTTTCAAAGCATCATTTTAATATCTAACTGGATCAACTATATAAAAATTGTGAGTAGCCATTTAGAGTTTTGTTTGCAAAACATCAATTCTGATTTAAGATGTCAAATTATAATCCTAGCAGACAACAAAATCTGTAACAACTTAACTGGAATACAGTAACAACTTAAAACCCAACTCTAGCCAAGTAGAGTGGGAAAGAGTTACAACCTTAGTCAGATTGTTATTGTTGTCTGTGCCCCTGAAGGGAAAATTTCACCTTACGTCCAGTCTTGATGACCACACAGGACGTGAGGAGATCACGACAGGCACAGAGAGGGCAAAAAAATCTGAGAAAATATTTATATATTGAGTTGCATTGACAGCATTTGAAGAATAGCTGTTGGCATTAGAAAGCAGGTATTGGGGTTGTTGGTGGTGGGTGTGATACATGGGATTACACGTTTGGACTAAGTTATATACTTAGATGTCAAACACTCTGACTGTCCATTCTACATTGCTAACTACTCCTACAGGACAAGCAAGAAAGTATGCTGATAACAATAAAAAAGCAAATTAGGCCTTTATCATAAAGCCAGGAGACACGTGTAGCTATGAGATAGATACACAGGGGGATATTTATTAGTTCTGTTGCAAAGTGGGAAAATGTTAAACAGGAGCAGTAAGACAGATTATGAAACACATTGACTATAAGGTTACAACTTAATTTATAAATTCGTCCATGTGTTACTATAAAGGTGACTCGTGTCAAATGCAGTCACTGTTCAGGTGATAATTTTTTTAAGTGGTTCGATAAAAGTCGATTTAAAAATCTTTTAAGCTGGGTGGTGCTGGGGGTCACCCAAGGCTTGAATTCAGAGGGAATCGGTCAAAACTCAAGCCTTCCAAGGCAGCTTAAGAACACTGGAATTGTGGCATGAAAAATAGGTATTTTTCTGTACTTGCAGAAAATGTATTTACCCTCAAAAAAGAAAATAAATGCAAGCACCTCACCTAAGTATTAGTAAGCTGAAATGCCTATACAGGAAAGTTGGATGAACACACACCAGCTATGTCCGAACTCTCTCTTTATTCTTTCATAAAAGCAATAAAGCATAACATATGAGATGCATTGAGACCTGGCGCTTAATCATAGAGTCTAGCAAAACAAATGGCAAACGCACTCATCAATTTGTTACCAGCTTTACAGCAAGGTGCACATGGAAGGGCTTTAAACAGTATCAGCAAAAAGTTTCCCAGCACACTCACCAGCCAGCATGCAAAAAAATTGTCTCACCGCTAAGGTTAAAATCAGAGGTTTAGATACACGTCTTCTGCAGAAAATGTGAAAGCCGCACCAAGGCTAGTGCGGTCCTAACTCTAAACTTGGTGAGACCCCCCCCCCCCCCATGCGTCACTGCACCAAATCAGTCAAGCAAAACAAATGGCAAACGCACTCATCAATTTGCTACCAGCTGGTGAGTGTGCTGGGAAACTTTTTGCTTAGTCATAGAGTCTAACACTACGTGACTGTGTGTATGAAACGCATCAGGGATCTCAATGCATCTTGTGCTATGCTTTTATAAAAAGAATAAAGAGAGAGTTTGGACATAGCTGGTGTGCGGCCATCCAATTTTCCTGAATAGTGGTTGTCAGTAATGAGCTGGGCATACACCTAGCTATAGTAGATAAGCATAGACTGACATGGTGCGACACACTGCTTCCCTTACCTAGTACGCTGCAA
Source organism: Nanorana parkeri (assembly GCF_000935625.1). Classification (NCBI taxonomy): domain Eukaryota; kingdom Metazoa; phylum Chordata; class Amphibia; order Anura; family Dicroglossidae; genus Nanorana; species Nanorana parkeri. Next base: position 713,261 of record NW_017306942.1, on the reverse strand, counting down.
TATGTTATACCTTTGTCCCTGGGTTTAGACATCCTTCAATAAAATAATTCACCATCCACCACATAGTTGTAACAGGCTGACCTCAGATTTCCATCCTGTCACTTTGTTTATTGATGTGACTGGTGTGCTCTAGCGCAGCATATTCATAAAAAATAGAAAATTAAAGTGTGAAAATATATTAGTTTGTCTGCACTATCTGCATCTGTATGTAGCTCTCTAGATATCAGACACTTCCATAACAGATTCTATACTTCTTCTTCTCTCAAGCTCAGGAACCTTTAGAGCCTCACAGGTCTGATACTTTTACTAAAAAATGTCTGTGCCACACCTTGACTGTAAATAAAATTGGTTTTTATCCTAACCACCATCTTAGCAGTGAATACAAGTTATCGAGCAGCCACATCTGGCCTTTGATTGGAGGAACTGTGGATACATCCTAATTAGAGGGATCCATTGCATTGATGTAGATTGTAGATTTTCTACATCAATGCATTGATGCATTGATGTAGAAAATTAACTCCCTTAATTTGCAAGAAGCAGTGTTTCTTTTTCTTACAGTATATGGCACTGATATATTACAACGTGATTTGACCATTCACATCAGTCCTTGTCCTTAGGAGGAACTCACAATGTAAGTCTCTACCACAATTATATAACAGTAGGGTTAGTTTTGGAAGGTAGCCAATTATTTTACCAGCATGATTTGTTATAGGTGGAAACTAACCAATCTCCTAGAGGAAATCCACTCAATTAAAGAGCATACTCAAAATCCATGCATATTATGTCCCAAATGGGATTCAAACGTAGGACTCTTGGAGCTGTAAAGTAAGATTGCTACCAATCTAAACCAAGGGGCTCCTTGAAGAACTAGTGCTCTTTATTTACACCTCCCTTAAATAACAGGTCTGAAGAAGCTTTAAGCAGGTAGGGAACCTGGGAAAATGTTCTTAATGCACTGTATTGGAGAATTTGGCATTATGTCTCTATTGACATTAGGAACTAAGCATCTCATCCCTACCCTTTACTTAGAATAGTCTACCAAGCAATCAGTGGCAGTAGAATTTATTAATTTGCTGCTACAGTTTACGTGCTACAGTCGCGTGGGGTGTATGATTAAGAAAGGCAAATTCCTTAACCTAATAAGAAAAGCTATTACGAAATATTTCTGACACTGTAAGTATGTGGTAACCACTACAAAACAACATTTTAATTTAAAGCATTGCCGTTCTTATGAAAATTCCTACTATCAGCTCATAAATCAAGTATATACCTAAATCGGTACAGCAGAGTGTATTGATAATGCAATGCTAAATCTGTAAACCAAATGCATATCTTGTTCAAAATATCATAAAGAACTACTGTCTGATATGAGATCTTATACTGTAAGCACTTTCCGTTTAAGGCATTAGAGTAGAACTGAAGCCTAAACCTTTGTTTTGGATAGGGTAAGGGAAGGTTATAACCCAGTTTTCTTGTTTTCTTGCCCTCTGTGTCTGTTTGGGGAGATTTCCTTTCCTGATAGTGACAAGAAGTAAGAACACATCACAAAATTGACATGCACCTTTAGTCAGTCTGTAGCAGGACAATGTTTTGCTGTTTGTCATTGTCCGCTGCAGAATGACTAAAGCTGTGACTAAAGCTGTACACATCTACAGATTTAGTCACAGGTATGTAACAAAGCCAGGAAAATACAGTAACATTAACTGCCAACCTTTCACTCACACTAAAAAAAATGAAGCATCTGGAAAATCCTATGCTCACATAAATCCAACCAATACAAAAGCCCAGAAACTGGTCCTCACTCAAGCACAAGCAGAGCAGCGCTCGACTTCCCAATTTTTAAAAAAATTATTCAGATAATAAAAAACACTAATTAAAAGCAATTATGTTTTCCAATTATGGACCAGAGTAATTTGTACAATTGAGCTATGGGGTTTGTCAAAACTTTGTCATCCCACAAGACTTTCTTACAGTATTGTCCTTTAAATGTTATTTCATTATTTATGTTTTTTAAAGAAAAAAGGAGGTAAAAAAAAAAATCTATTTCTTTGCTTGTCCAATTTTTCATGAAACCAAAACTGTGTTGCTAGTAAAATATATTTACAATTGAAGTAAAAGTATTTTTTTAGTTTATGTAATTTTAACTCCACACTACATAAAATAAATAAAGCATATAAAAACAGTAAAAAAAAATAGGTAAGAAAAGGGGAGGGGGGTGATTAGGGCTAATTCATTTTAACTAAGGTAAATAGGAGGGTCTTTATTAAAAGTAATTTTGTTTACTCTAGTTTTGTTGCAGCTCCTATTATAATGAAGTCATTGAACAATCCTGTGATCTACAGTGACCTGCTACTACAATGTAACTTTGGAACAACTTATAAATTACATTGAGCGATCACTGTAACCACTTATTACTAAAGCAGCAGCCACACCAACTGGCTCCATCATGCGGATCATAACTTTGTCTGTGGGTGCTCCCATCGGTCATTAGCAGTGATACATGTGGGTGTACACACAGCTGGGGTAGCCCCTAGATATGTATGAAAACCTGGAGACAATGTGTATTTCCACTTCGCAGCCAAATTGGAATAACACCTATTTTATATTTGTAATGTTCCCAATCACATCGCATAAGCTAAAAAAATATTTTAAAATGCTAATTGCGGTTTAAATTGTTTTTACTTGGGTAAGGGTTTATTGGCTTCTTAAGGGTTACAATTTCTACTTGCTTCTCCTTCTTTTTGCATTCTTAGGAGGGGTTGTACGGGGTGAGGGGTTTGTCATGTTAATGAAGTTAATGCTAGATTTTGCTTGATAACAACAATCTCACTTTTAGTTTACAAATTTATATTGACAATGTAGTCCATCACGAGAGTGAGCCTGGAGTGGTGGCTAGTTTACAACACACAGAGGGGCCATGGGGAACTAAAGTAGCCACCCTCCAGAAGAGGGACAGTGTCAGAACCAATTCAGAGATGATTTGAGTTTCTACAGCTGAGTGATATACAAATAAGTTCCATTTCTTTTAATAGCTAGGGTACTTGAATGCATTTTTAAGTTTTAACTCCTTAGTTTAGTGTCACTTTAATCAATTAACTCTTGTGAAGGATTTGCTTTAATGTCAGTTGAGTGTAATAAAAATGCAAAGGAGCAGAGTGTTCTGTATCAACTGAAGTGGTGCAGGTTGGAGTCCACTGAAATATCTATCTTGTTCAGCCAGGTTGCTTAGATTTTGTTCCCATCCTGCCCTTGATGCATGCACACTGGAAAAAAAGCCAAGCAAGATTGGCTGCAGATGCAGCTGAGGTGGAGTTAGGATCTCTCGGGAGTCTTCATAACTAAAAACAGGCCAGAAGAGGATTAATCCCTTTGACATCTAGAGAGCTGTAATATCACCCCATGATATCAGTTTTGGTAGGACTCCTGATACACGTACAATGCAAAATATGTTTTGTGGCATTTCCAACATTGCTGAAACATTGCAACATAATTTCTCCTACAGATTCCATTACTCTGTTTTAGCAAGATTCCAGAGAATTGGGAAATTCTAGTATATTCTGGTTGTTAAATATGGGTGCTTTACATGCACATTTTTTTATAAAGTTTATAAAGTGGAACTTTACCCTAGAAATCATCAATGAACTTTAAACAGCCATATAACACATGTACCTTGATAAATGCATAGCAACATGTTCAACATCTGTCCACGCTCCTGTTGTCCAGCAATGAGCATTGCAAAACTACGGCCATTTACCAATGACACCATGCAACTCCTGGTGTCTCTCAGCCCTCTTGTGCTCCACATGTTTGACAGCATTAGGGCACAGAGAAAATGTTTCCAAGTCAGGCTTTGCAATTACAAGATGAACATAAGATGGGGAGATGGGAGCTGAGCGACACCATGAGCTGCATGGTGTTGCTGGTAAATGACCAGCAGTTTCCAATGCTTACTGATGCACAACCAGAGTGCAGACAGAAGTCAAACATGTTGCTATGCATTTATCAAGGCACATGTGTTATGTGGCTGTTTAAAGTTCACTGGTGATTTCTTGGGTGAATTTCCACTTTATTTAGAGATGGGGGCATCAATCAAACATGTACAATCTATAATGTAGAATAATGTACTACAATAAACTTGTTTCACAACTGTAAATACAGTGGTGCTCACCTGCCACCAGACTTCACTTCCTTCCTGATCTCCTCCTCCTACCTCAGCACCATAAAGGTAGAAACAGCTGAGTTTACTTTTTTGGGAACCAATCAGTTTGATTCATCTTTGGGGAAATGCAAATGTCAGCAAATGGAGGTCTAAAGAAACTGCCCTCTGACAGCAAGTACATTTCTTTTAAAAGTTGATGCTATTAATAAAGATCAATTTTGTTGTTCCTTATTTACATCACTGTCTACTTTCCTTAATTTCTGCCGTAAAACAAACATAAGAGCTCAGGTTAAGCAATGCAAAAGAATAGGGCTGCCACAACAAATCGACATAATCGATTATAATCGATGATTGAAAAAGTTGTCAACTTTTTCAATCATCGATTAATCGCCCTCTGATTAGTTGGCCCTGTTCATGGCTCCACACAAGCTGCGCGCCGCACCTCCTCCCCGCCTCACGCTCACCCACATCCACGATCGGCACAGGGACGCGGGGAGAAGGAGTAAGGAGGAGCAGGTGGGGGGTGACAGCCGCCGATAGACCGGCCTGATCTCAGAAGCAAGGTGCTGGAAGACTCCTCAGGTAAGCCTGCACTTTCCCACACATGGTGCTCTATAATGTATTGCTGGGATTTGTATTCCTCTATAGCTGATGGTACATTGTGCTGTATATTATACCATCAGCTATAGAGGACTACAAATCCCAGCAATACATTATACACTGTATGTATAATGTATTGCTGAGATTTGTTGTATTCCTCTATAGCTGGTGGTATTCTGCATTGCGCTGTATAGAGGACTACAAATCCAAGCAATAATACATTATACAGCGCAATGCGGAATACCACCAGCTATAGAGGAGTACATCAAATCCCAGCAATAATACATTATACAGTGGTGCAATGCAGAATACCACCAGCTATAGAGGACTACAAAACCCAGCAATAGTACATTATATAGCGCAATGCAGAATACCGCTAATTTATAATGTACTATTGCTGGGATTTGTTGTATTCCTCTATAGCTGGTGGTATTCTGCATTGTGCTGTACAAGGTACAATTGCTGGGTTTTGTAGTCCCCTATAGCCGATGTCATTATGCATTCATTGCTGCATAATTTTACACTTTTAATTTCACTATATTGCACACCGCACTTTTTCTTTTTTACTTCCACCGCTCCAAGCTTGCTCCTGTGATGGACTACAATCTCAATACAAACTAGTAGTTCCATCACTGGAGCCATTTTTTAAAATGTATTTTATTTTTTATCCGATTAACCGATTAATCGAACTTAATAATCGGCTAACTAATCGATTTTGAAAATAATCGTTAGCTGCAGCTCTACAAAAGAAAGAGATGAATGTGGATTTTTGAATCACAGAAAGTGCTTCTCGGTATCTAGCATATTAGAAATGTACACTGAAGGTTTGCCAACAAGCCATTTATTTCCACATCTCTGTGTGATATCTCTCCAATTGCCTAAGGTGTTAAAGATGAACTTTACCCATATCTTCAAAATAACAAACACACCTTTAGACATATTTAGTAATGACAATCTACAAACACATACTTATATATAATTGCCATCTTTTTATTTTTTGCATACCTTATTTTTCTTTTCTTCCCCAGTCTTCTGACAGTGGCCATTTTAACTATGGGCAAGTTATTAGATTTCCCTTTACTTTCTGGAACCCCGGCCACATATGACTAGGACATGTGACCATGAAGATAATCCCAGAGCAGGAAATGCCTTTCCATAAGATCTCAAGAGATTCCAGATGAGATGTCCCAGCAATTCTCTGCTGATGTAACATTTGTGTCAAACAGGACCAGAAAGGGGCAAAAAAGAGATTGTAAGTAAAATAAAAGTATGTTTGTTTAGCTAATTAATGTAAGATGATTTCATATCAGCATGCAGAGCTGTATGCTGATGTGATTTTTAGTTAAAGGGGGTAAAGGTCCACTTTAACACTTTCCCTCACACAGCCGTATGTGATGGTTACTAGCATGCAGCAGGTGTGCAAGACATGATTCTTAGCTGATATTACTGACTCTTCTGAAAATACTAGTTGCCATATTGCTACTTTAGCTTTTAAATGTCATGACCTACAACAGGTATACAGATAAGGAATTCTGACTTTCATTTGCTACTTGTTGCACATCTGTGAATGATAAGTGCTGAAATCAGACACAATGAGGCAAATATCATGACATGAACAAAATACCACCATATTTATCTCATGGCAAGTGTATCCTAAAGGTGCCATATACAGCTTCTGCCTAAAAATAATAATTACTGGTAAAATATGATGAAAAATAAAACAAATTCAAGACTCCCTTCAAATTAAAAAGATCATCTACAAGTAAGTAAAACATGCTCATTAATTTGATTAATACAACTGTATTTGAATTTTTGACGTGCAAAAGTACCTGCACCAGTGCAGGTGTTTTCTTTTGTAGAATAGGCATTTGTGAATAGGGTAACGGTACAATGTGGCCTTAAAATTAAAAAGGGATTGCTGACTACTCATTGTCAATCAAGACTCAACAAAGCAATCTTCCCTGGGGACTTCAATTAAATCTTTATAAACAACATCTTTTTATATAATGGCAGTTCAGCAGAAAAAATCCTTCATAAATAAGCAGCAATGTTTTGAGCTGTATACTCCAGACTTGAGAAAGATCCATACTGCTCTAATGGGATTTGTTTTGTCAGAGTGGTAAATGCAAAGTATGAGAACCTTTCATTTTCAGGTGGGTCGTTAATGGGGTCTATTCACGAAGCTGCCGAAGGATCTAGCCATAGCTTCGGCCGATCCTTCGGCTAGCTTCGGCCCCAGGACCCCTTCGGTTCAGTAGAACCGAAGGGGTGCTGTACGGGCTATTCACAATAGCCCGTACAGCTCCCGAACGTGGCCGAGCGGCTCAGTCCAGCCAAACGCATATGCATCGGCTCGGCTGAGCCGCGCTGAAAGCCTGCTTCTGACAGCTGGGCGGAGCCAGACGTGATCTTATGGCTGGCTCCGGCCACTTGCAGAGAGATCAGCGTCCCTGATTACCTGCTAACCAGGGACACTGATCTGCAAACAGCAAACTCTCCCTGGAGAAACACAGCTGTGTCTTTTTTTTTTCTTTATTCTGACACGGAGCAATGTCAGAATAGAAAAAAAAATAATTCCCATTGGAATGCATTGCTACATTCCTATTGGCTATTTCAATTTGCAATAGCCAATAGTAAACTAG
>NW_017306942.1:660920-704812 GCF_000935625.1 Nanorana parkeri | reverse complement strand
CAGAAGAGCCGCCGGACAATAGGAAACTATTGGGCGGAACTAACTGTCACTGCTAGCTCCGCACAATCGTTTTCTATTTACTTTTTTTAAACTTGTTAAACTATTTTTCTGTTCTGCTCGGTCCCTCTGAGGGACCGAGTAGAACAGCGGCATTCGGCTATTCACTCACTGCTGATCGGCATCTATAAGAATAGACCGAACAGCAGTGAGTAGCCTGCCGGAGGGTCGTCTCAGCCGATCCAACATCTCCTTCTGCAATTCGGGTCGGCCGAACATGACCCGAAGCTGAAGCCATGTGAAGCAAGCCGATGTACGGCTGATTTCAGCCGATGTACGGCTGTATTCAGCCGTACCAGCCTGAAGTGAATAGCCGAACTGTGTTCGGCTCACTTCACTTCGGGTCGGTTGTTCACTCGGCTGCCCTCGGCAGCTTAGTGAATAGACCCGAATGTTTTGCACGGGGCAATTGACCAGATTGACTTTCCCTTTTATAGCACTCATGTACAAGTGCAGCAAAGCCTGATTTTGGCCAAATTGTTCTTAGTTTTGAATGCTATCCAGATATTACTGTATGTACTATCTATATTCTGGCAGCACTGTTGGGTGTAAGGGTTTTCTGCAGATCAAAGGAAAGGTATTTCCAATTGAAATTGCTACAATGGATTTATTATCAAACCCTTTAAACAAACACTATAAAGGAGCTGTAAAAGGAGTTATAAAGGATCTGCAGCACTGAGTGGCACTCATCTAGAGGTAGTATCACTCATCCCTTTGCTATCTACATCTTGTACTTGGAAATCCTGAGTAGGAAATGCTTCCTCTGTGCCCTGATGCTTTCAAAGACAAAGATAGCTAAAGGGGGATGATCAACACCAGGAGTTGCAAGGTGTCGCTGCTAATTGGTAGTCAGTTTCCAGTGCTAATTGCTAAACAATCGCAGGGCAGACAAAAGACATACATGGTGCTATGCATTTATCAAGGTACATGTGTTTTATGACTTTTTAATGATCATAGCACAATTCTAGGGAGAACTTGCACTTTAAGGAAAACATTTATTCAGTCCATATAATAGTACTGCAGCATAAAAAAAGTTCTAACTCTTCCTCACATTACTAGTAATGCCCCATGGGACTCATTCTGACAACTGAGTCTCGTCAATTTCAGACACCCTGCAGACAGTGGCAGCTATAGGCACTCGCATCAGTGTGCCTTATGATAAATCTTTCCCTGTCTCTATGTTGTAGATATACAGTGAAATTCTTCAGTGAAGATTCAGTGCTTCAGTGAAGATTAAAGGAGAACTATGGGGTCAGTGTTTTTCCCCATAGTTCTCCTTAGGGTAACGGGAGGACACAAACTAGCATCCTCCCGTTACCCTAAGCTCAGTATACCGCGAGTTACAGCTCGGGGTATACTGAGACGCCGGAGCGGATCCCGACATGGACGTCGAGATCCACCCAGCTGCGTGAGTGACAGCTGGCTCTGCCTATCTAGAGGCAGAGCCAGCTGTACCCGCTCCCTCCCCGGTCCGTTCCGCCAGTCAGCGCTGGCAGATCGGAGTGGGGAGAGGGGAATCCAGCCCCTCCCCCTGTCACGGCAGAGAGCCGTGACAGGATCGAGAGATGAGTGAACCCGGTATGTGTTCGCTCACCTCCCGATCTACTGAGCCGACCTGTGACAGTCTCATTGTCACAGGTCGGCTAGAACTATGAGGTAAGTGGAAATCACTCATCTCATAGTTCTCCTTTAAACTGTCCGTATTTCTATCCCTGTGCCTGCTGAAAGACATACAGTGTAGACACAACTAAATAGAACTGTCAGTGCACCAGGGATGGCTATCAAATGATTAAAATCTTTTAACTAAACAGAAAATAACAGTTTATAATTTCAGTTTAAACAGTTTACATGAAAGTCTCGATTTAAAGAGCAATTCCAGTTAATTACAGAGCAATTCAGTAAGCGATTAAAGAAGAACTATGGGGTTTAGTCTTTTCCCCATAGTTCTCCTTAGGGTAACGGGAGGACACAAACTAGCGTCCTCCCGTCACCCTAGGCTCAGTATTTCGCGAGCTGTAGCTCGCGGTATACTGAGACGCCGCAGTATACCGCGAGTTGCTGGGATCCTCCCAGCTGCGTGAGTGACAGCTGGCTCTGCCTATCTAGAGGCAGAGCCAGCTGTACCCGCCCCCTCCCCCGTCCGTTCCGCCAGTCAGTGCTGGCGGATTGGAGCGGGGAGGGGGGAATCCAGCCCCTCCCCTGTCACGGCAGAGAGCCGTGACAGGATCGAGAGGTGAACGAACGCCGGTGTTCGCTGACCTGTGACAGTCTCATTGTCACAGGTCGGCTAGTTCTCCTTTAACACTAGCACACACACTCCTATACACCTATACAGGATCAGTGGGAGGGCAATAGGAATATACTTCCTTTCTGTCTGCTTCCTGCATCACCAACCATATTTATATTCTAAGACAAATTCGAATGTGACTTTGTAGAACTGGGATTTTTTTACATCATGCTTTCTGTATGTTAGAGACAGAAAGAATGTTCAAGCATTGGATGCTAGCATTGGATGGCATTGTTTTGTCACTGAGACCTGTCTTGCATCTCATGCATATATGGGAACAGTGCAAGCATGCTTGCACACAACTGTATGTTGTGCTTGTATCAAAAGTCATACCAAGGTGATATATAATTACTTTTGATATCATCCATTAATTTAAATCAGTCATAAGATTTTCAAGGAAAGTTTACAGTAGATAGGGAAGGCATAGCATGTTAACACTAGTAACTATAAAATTAATGGAGATAATCATAATTTTTATCCTGCAATGCAAACTAACCAAACACCCACTTATTTTTAGTGTAAATATTGTTAACAGATATGGAAGCTATTAAATGCTTTGATTTCATGGTCTGTTAAGCTTTTTATAGTACTAGGTATTCTAAGAAAGAAGAACCTGTATTAACAGGATAGGAAAGGATTTGCAAGGGCACATTTAAAAAAAACCCTGTCACCAGACCATTCATTTCAACAGCAATCTTCCCATAAAGCTGTATGTGCATTTAATGTATTTTTTGCATTCTATTTACCTATAAAAACATCCCGTATGTAGACTTGAGACTGCTGCTGGACACCAACACCTTAGATTTCATGTCAGCAGTCCCAGCAGATTTAGAGTTGTCACTGGACTGCACTGTCATTGTAAATGCATTAGTTTTCTCTTCACCACATGAAAACCAGCCAAAACTCAGCACACAAAGACAATTAAGTATATTTCAACCTATAAATCTGAGTGCATGACATGCATACCAGAGTCTTTAAACACCTGTATTATGCAAGACAGGAAGTGTTAGCAGGACATTGCACCCCTGCTATAGCTAAAGAACAGAAAACAAAGGAGGTAGCGTATTCAGTTCAGAGTTCCGTAAGCGTTTTGCACTTCATAGTATCCTAGGATATTGCAAGTGATCCTTGCAAAAAAAACACACAAAAAACTGATGATCATCATGTCTGCCTTGCATTAGAATAATGCTGGAAGAAATCCAAGCACAAAGGGATGCTTAATAAAATGTCAAAACTAAAGGAAACCATAATTATACCTGAACATTATTAGTGTAATGCCATCTATGCCCAGTTTCAATAGCAAAAACTATTTGGGATATTCTGGAAAAAAAACTCTAAACCCGAGAACCAGAATAATGTATTGCTTTGTAGGGTGCATGCATGCCTCTACCTTTAACCCCTCTTGCTCACATGCTAAGGAGAAAGGGAGGCTCTAATATTTCTTGAAGATGTCATAGTGGCCATTTTAGATATACATGCTTTAAGGAATCTTCATCTTTAACAAGTCAATCCACCTTATTTTTGTTACCGTAATATTTTCAGTTATTGGTAAAGGCTGGTGGACTGAGCTTTGGATACTTCAACAGTGGGATGTCCTTGCCATAATTATGACTCTATTCTTGTCCACCTGGGTGTTCAGGATTTACCTGTCCACCCCTGTGTGTTCCAGCACCTCAGTTTCATATAGTATAAAATAGAGGCTTTAACAGAGAGAATGGGAACCCCTTATAATGGCCACAGCCTGTGTGCAAACTGAGGAACTCAAGCAGAGGGATCTTATCAACCAAATCCAAAAGAGATATTAGACACTATCAGGTCGTTTAATTGTCAAGCATCTACCTAAAACTGAAATATTTTTAGATGTAATTAACCTTTTATTCCTTTCTTTCATTTATCTCATCTTAGAAATTATGTACCTCTGTTTACCTAAGCCTCTCACCACTGCAAAATAAATGTACTTAGGCCCAATTCACACCTAGGCGTATTGTAATATGCGCGTCTGTCGTGCGACCGTCGCGCAGTTTTTTTACCGCGATTCGCGGTAAAAAAGTCGCGCGACCGTCGCGCGATTCCGAAGGCTACTTGGCTGTATCCCAATGGAAAACGCCCTACAAAACGGCCCAAAGTAGTACCTGGACCTTTTCAGGCGTGGTCCGTTTTGTAGGGCGTTAGGGACGGGAGGAAATACGGCAAGGTGGGAACGAGGCCATTGACTACAATGCAATTTATATTTTTTACCGTTTTGTAGCGCGTTCGTCGAGCGTAGAACGCGCTACAAAACGGTCAGGTGTGAACGAGGGCTTAAAGAGGGTCAGAGAACATGAAACAAAACAAGTGGATGAATACATACAATAGGCATGCAATGTCTGTTTTTATTTTTTTTTAAATGCTGTTTGGCAAATACTTATTTAATATGATGTAGTGGGGACATGGGAACATTAAAACACTAGGCTGGAGGCACGGGGGAATTTTCCCCCTGGGCCACTACAAATAATATAAATTGGGTTTACACCTCAGAGTGGGACCTACAGTCAGTGACAGTATATGGTCATTTTATAGTTACCTGTTCTCACATTATATAGTTAGACTTGTAATCACAGTGTCTAGCAGAGGGAAGTATTTCAGTATCAACTTTCTTTGCAGCTCTGAGATGTCATGTGACCAAATGTAGAGAGCTGCAAAGGAAGACAATGCTGGAAGAATGTGAAACTGTAAATTGTGCTGCACCTGTTTGTTAAAGGAAATAAATGATAAAGTTCATTTGTGATGATGGCATGGATTTTTTTTTTAGTATTTTTTTAGGTGCCAATATCATTTTGACAGGTCAGCAGTTATATTATTCATTGGGGTATGACACTAACTTTGGACTTTGTAATAGCTGCAGTCCAAGTATGATACTAGGAATTATGGTACCACCACTGGGAGATGTAAGAAACCTGCATACTATTCCTCTCACAAGAAAATATGGTAAAGTTAAAGATATGAGTTTGGTGTTGAGTAGGCCTCTCACCTAACAGAGAAGTGCAATCTAAATGCTAAATGTTTCCTCATTTTCTCTGTAAGTAAATGGTGTATGATGGTTTTGTAAGCATACAAAATTAAAAGATCAGTTCACCCAAAAATAATATTCCAGTTACAGGCCTAATTTATTAATTAGCTTATCTCTTGGCATCTCCGGTGAAAAGATTATGAAACCATAGTTCCCAACTGAATTCAAGCTAGAATTTGGAATCTCATTCCTTTCCTCCTGCCACAGCTGTGATCCAGAAGCAATGTCTACGGTATTAACAAAATAAATAAATAACTACAAATCCACAGTGGTACCCCAAAATATAGAACTGGGCATAAATTCAACTGCAGGGACCTTGTCAATGGTTTCCCCTGCACGACATAAGAAACTGTGCATCATATGCCAAAAATCAACATATCAGTTTTTGTTGGGATAGACTTTGTGTAATGGAGGAGAGCACACTGCACCCTTCAGCCCCATCCCAATCCCTTGAGAAACAACAGTGACTGGGTAAAATGCAATCCAACCAATTAACTACTCACATAAGGACAAAAGATAAAGATGTCTAATGGTGCCAAATTGTTACAAAGATAATATGCTGCCCAAACCTTCCAAAATTAAATGTGGAAATACTTTTCTTATGTCTGTGGTTACCTGCAACCTAGTTATTCTTTTTTTCTGAATAGATACTACCTTGTGCCCTAAATAGATAAACAAGTAAGATAATTCCTAAGGGTCAATACACTGTTTTGGTTTTTTTACACTCTTCCTAGGCTCTAAAATCTTGCCTAATCAAATTCACTATGTCACCAAATCAAAAATCCAAGAAGAGTTAAGCTCTAGGATAGAGCTGTCGTGTGGAGCGTGGATGCGAGCGGGTCTGGCAGCGGCGAGCGTGAGGTGGGGAGGAGGTGCGGCGCACAGCGTGTGGAGCTGTGAACAGGGCCAACTGATCAGAAGCCGATTAATCGATTATTGAAAAAGTTGACAACTTTTTCAATAATCGATTATAATCGATTATGTCGATTAGTTGTTGCAGCCCTACTCTAGGAACTTCCCAAGAGAGGCCTAATGTAGTGCAATAAAGCTGGCCACATACTGTATGTTACAATCTGATTGTACAATGTCCATTTGCTTTGGCAATGACCATACAGGGCAAAGGCATATCTGTTAAATATAAATTAAATAGAAAATTTAAATTTAGGTACACCCTTCCACAACATAGCTCTTGCAAAAAATAAAGAGGATTGTGAAGTGATTATGCAACCACATTGCACCCATTAGGAAGAATGAGAGGGACACTGGTCGTTGCTTGCACTACACATGAGAGTTAAATACATCCATACTGACACTATTTACTCAAAAACACAATCAAGTTAATATTTCAAGCTGTCCAGCAGAAGGACAGGAATAACTCAGAGGAAATCACAGGTCCTCCTTTTGTAAAAAGTTGGAAACTCCATTTCATTTTAAGTACTTCACTACTTTCTAATGGGGCATAAAAGTAGATGATGTGGATTTATGTACCGTGTTTAAATTACAACCGCAAACCACAGGTTGAATAAATTGGCACGCAGGTATCTCTTTCTCTTTGTCCAAGACATCTGCTGTTTGTCAGCTGAACAGATAAAGTCTGTTGGAGACTGTTCTGTAACCTTTATTTTATCACAGATCCTTGTGATGGTAACCAGATATTATTAACCTATTTTTATTTTTTGTTTTTCCCCAGTGCTTACAGTTTGCTAGCTTGCATTCAAAAACTGCACTATGCAGTGAATATGTCATGCTGGTCTGCTGCATCCATAGAAAAAAATCTTTGGGATGCTTTAGCATGTTAGTTGTAGTTAGTGTAACTCGTATATGTACATATTATAGTCATAACCACAACATGATACAGAATTGTATAGATGTATTAATATACATATATATATATATATATAAATATATTTGAATAATACAATTAAAAAAATCAGTACGAAAATCAGTAAACATGAAGGTCAGCTTGGTAGTTAAATATAATCCTGATATATTAAACATTCAAGGACTTATTTATGCATTTGACCAAACTTTGCTTGGTGGAGCAGCAGTGTGTGTGTACAAGGCATCACTGCTGATGTAAAACTGCTGTGTAGGCCACAATAGGAATATTCACAGATTATATTGAACATTCATGTGTTATTTCAAAGAGGAACACTGAGACAAATCAGTCCACAGGATCTAACAGCAGAGCATAGGCATTCTCTAAAAAGTCCAATCTTTCTTGTATGGGTCGGAATTGCCATGTTGGTCAGTGGAGACCCTCCAGTTACAGGTTGAAAAACAGTAGAAATCTTCACCAGCACACCTTTATCATTTAAAGAATTATATTCTTTTTACAAATAGAAAAAAAAGACATCCCAAAAATGTTGGCACTGCACATGATCCCTTTCTTTTGGGAAAAGGGATCCTGTGCAGTCTGAAAACGCTGGCTTGTGATGCCTTTTTTCCTATAAGAATAAAATACATAATTCTTTAAATGATAAAGGTGGGCTAGTTTCTATGTTTCAGGATTGTTTGGTGCCACTATCCACCAGTTCACTACAGCACCCAATGAAGGGTGGGCAGGTCTGTTTGGTCTGTGACAAGCACATTTACAGGTTAAAAAAAACCTGTGTCCTTCAAGTTTTATGCATTTGACCAAACTGCAAAATTTTAAAAATAAACATTGCATTCTCATTACCTTACATTTAAAGCCAGGGGTATTTTCTGAATGTGGGCCTGTGTGCAAAATCATAAGTTGGGCCCTCTTCCCCTTCCTGTGTCAAGGCTCATTTCAATCAATATTAAACAGTATAAACAATGCGTAAATATTAACAATGCCCATAAGGGTAATCTGCCTGGTTTACAGCTAAAAAAGTCAAAACAGCGTGACAAAACTTGAGCAGGATAGGATAATGAAAGACCCAGGACACCCTGGGAGAGAACACAACCCCAAAGCCGCAGGCAGTCCCTGCTGGTCCCAATCCCCAATTTGTGCATTCACTGGGGTTCATCTACTAAAGGCAAATAGGCTTTTCACTTCGCAAGGGGTTTTGAATCCAGATCAAACAAAATATTCCATGCCCACCAAAGTATTTCTTTAAATTTCTGCCCAAAAACTTACAGTCATAATGTTTCTAAACAGGGACAGCGCAGTGTTCAGCAGCGGATCATCTACTAGCTTGGAGAAGGGAAGATGGAGGAAGGCGTATGGGGAGCAGTGGAGTGGATTGTATTGTTGTGCCTCTGTGTTTGTGGAGACACACAGTTTACTAGCACACACAAGGATGGCTCCATGCAAGAGAAAGGAGTCACCCTAAAACAGGATATCAGGGTCAGTGCTCAGGGGACGAGCTGATTCTATAAGAAAATAAACATTTTAAACATCAAGGAGCAGCATCCATTGTAAGTGATTTCATCAGCATATGAAATAGCTTAAAAGAGATCTACAGCCTTTTTATCTGTAGTTCTCTTTAGGGTAACAGGAGGACATTTACTATGTCCTCACGTGACCCCCAAAAAAATGCTTACAGTTCTGCGGCCACTAAAGATCCTGACAATATTCTCTAGAGGCAGAGCCAGCTCTCTCCACCCCCTCCCCTGTTTGTCCCTCCAGTCAGCGCTGGAGGATCGGAGAGGGGAAAATCCTTCCAGGGAAAAGATTGGGAACTGAGTGATCAGCGGTATGTGATTGCTCAGTTCTCGATCTATAGAGCCGATCTGCGACAGCTTCAGTGTCACACGTCGGCTCTAATGGGAATGAGTGTATTTCACTCTCCCTATAATTCCCCTTTAAAAATAACTTTTGACTTTCTTATCACTTTAATATTCATATTCACCAGCCACTATTTACATATACTACAGAAGTTTGTAAATACTGTAGTTGGAAGCAATGTATTAATTTTCTACTACATTAAACACCGTACAATAGCAGCATAGTCATCATTTGACAACACATGTCCAAGATCCATTCTCTTCTAATGAGCTGTGAGATCTGTGAGCTACTGAAAAAACAACTGAAGTATTTGCAGTATGAATAGCTCAGGATACTGATGAGCTGTGCACTGATGAGCATTGCACAACACACATTGAAGAGGACACTTACACAGTGATGGAACGCTTCCAAAGAGGTGGAATAGCCAGCAGATGGCACTGCTGCTTTGACAGCCGGATTTATCTTGTCTTTTCTAGAACTGGATAAATAATATTAGCGTGAAATCCAAATGATAAACTATGAGATAAATTCATCTTAGATTATAAAATGCTTCAGGAACAAAGCAGCAGAAATCAGTATATGTTTTCAGGGCAGCAATGGGTGCCCCCTATTTCTCGCATGACAGGTATCCTTTAAAGTAGCTCATTTTAAGTATCAGTGTCTAGGTTCTCAACCTTTTTTCAGTGACAGACGGGACCCTTTAAAAGTATGCAAAATCTCAAGGCACCCAGTCTAAAATGTAATTAATTTTAAGGGGAACCCCACAAAAAAAGTAGAATTCGCTCCTTCACATCAAAAGTCCTCTGGATGGAGGATTAGCTTAATTACTGTTCTGAGGTAGGCAGAAGGCACCCCAGGCTGCCATGGCACCCTGGTTGAGAAACGCTGGTCTAGGTAAAAATAGACTTATAAAAAATACAGGGGCTGCCACTGGTAACCTCCATCTAAAATTGTTAGTCACCTGGCTACTATGCTGAACCACTGGCTTCAATACCTTCAAAATCACTAACCCAGAACAAGTATGCCGGGAAAGTTGGTGAAAATTAGAAGCCTTATATGTACTTGCCATGGGTCCGTGATTCAAGGTACTGTAGCAAAATTGGTAGGATGGCAGCTAGAGAACAAGCATTCTGTAAAGACAGTAGCCTAAAGCTGGCAATACACTGCTCATCAGGACTCAGACAAAGTTCAATTCGTGGGTGGTCCTGTCAGCACCCCACACCACTGCTCAACACAACTCAATTGGTCAATCAACTTTTGTTGAAGGAGCGTCCGGTAATTCTTGGCCAAACAGAACCTGAATCCAATTGGATGCAACCGCTGTTAAGATATTTAGGAGCCACAGGAGCAGTGACTGCTGAATTCAATAGCCGGTATAAGGGATTCCTCCACTCACGATGTTTAGAGTGGATGGGGGAATCAATTAATTTCTCTTTCATCCCCCTGTAGCTTGTATGAACAGCTTTAGTCTTTTTCTCAGGACACAGAACAAACTAATATAAAGTGCTTCTCTGTATAAGGCCTTGCTGTACAACAATGTTTTTCAGGAATCTTCACAAAAACAACTTCAACACAAGTTTCTGTAGACTGAGATTTATGTACAGGTTGCTAAAAACTGTTGATTTTTCACTGCTGATTACTCAACTGTGTCAGCATCAGTTTACAGTAAGTGAAATAGTGAAGTAAAATAATTAACTCTGCGTAATCTCATTCTGTTCTACAACTCCATGTCATGACATACACTTAAAGTGTGTTTCCACTTTTGCAGTCAAATTTCAGAAAACCCCTCCATATGTTTGTTATGTGTTCCTATTCACACAGAATAACTGAAAATATATATTTTGTAATATTTCTTACCTTTTAGATGATTTGTTGCAGCAGGCAAATTGGCTGATTCTAGGTTTTTCTGAGCACCTTTACAATGACCTGTCCTTATAGAAAGGACTGAAATTTGAGGATAGTGTTTCTCTCATAAACATACAATGCAGAAGCCAGAGTTGTAATCATTTAACCCTTTGTTAGGACAGGCAGTGTTTAAATCTACTTTACATATTATAAATAACAAACCCCTCACAGTCCCTCCTAACATTACATAGAAGGAGAAGTAAGTAAGTAGAAATTTCAACCCTTAAGAACTTAAGAAACCTTAACCCAAGTAAAAGCAATTTAAACTGCAATTTTTTGGGCGAATGGGCACATGTAACAAATATAACATAGGTGTTATTCCATTTTTGCTGTGAAAGTGGAAATACACTTTAAATGTAACATTTTTTAACAAGAAAGTAGAAAATTATGTTTCCTTTATGTTGTAACACATTTTCCCTTTAATAACTCCATCTGCTTAGAAATGCAAACCTCAAAATACAATATTTTATAAAATGTAGGGATGCACCGATATTAAGTACCGTACTCGGTACAAGTACAAGTACAGATATTTTTCCAGCTCCAAGACTAGACTAGAAAAAAATTCAAAAGTTAGGAGGCAGCTGTCATTTGTAAGGAGCACACGGAGCTCCTGGGATTTGCACATCTCTGTTTTAATGTATAATTTTGTTTTTATAAATATAAATAAAGGGATGCACAGATACCAGTTTTGCAAGTACAAGTACTGATACATTTTTGTTTATTGTCATGTGACAGTTTTTCTAAAACAATATCGACTAATGATTTCAGGACAGTGCTGGAGCACCAGAGCCAGGTCCCAGCTGCAACCTCTGCAACCCTGGTAGTTCTCATGAAAATGCCAAGTATCGGCATTGGTACTCGAAAAGTATCGGTGCATCACTAATAAAATGTGTGTGCCTGTTTCAGCCTCATCAGTCAATGTACATGATTAAGAAATATTGGAATATCCCAACATGAACTGATGAGCATACCCCTTCCTAGCATTACATTGTGTCATCATTGGAATATGATCTGTTGAATAATTATGAGTAAACCTTTGCAGGAGTTGCTGATTGTAGAAAAGATATAACACTTGGCACACACTAGGCACATAGAGTTAAGCAGGCAGTTCCAATCAAAGATAAGTATTTAAGAGCTTAGTGCTGATAGCATGGTAACACATTTTGAAAGTCAAGAAAAACTAAATACATCTGAGCCATTCAAACTTCACCACTACAAATTGTGAAACACCCGGGGGGGGTCGCTAGACCCTGGCACCCAGGGCACGTGCCCAAGGTCTTCTACTGCGTGCCCAAGGTGTCCTTTGCCATCATTCCAATTATGATGCTTTTATTTAAGTCATCCATTTTTACCGCTACTAGTAACCGCATTTTCCCCTCATAATGCTTTACAATGATGTTGGGTAGATAATAATAGAACCTGGCATCTTTAAAGGAGAACTATGAGGTGAGCGATTTTCACTCAACCTCATAGTTCGAGCAGACGTGTGACAATGAAACTGTCACAGGTCGGCTCAGCAGATCGGTAAGTGAGCGAACTTCTCGATCATGTCCCTGCAGAGAGCTGCAAATGTCACTCACGGCTCCCTGCACAGATCAACTCCCCCCCCCCACCCCCACCCCCACTCCGAACAGGCAGAGCCAGCTGTCAATCACGCAGCTGGGTGGATCTTGACAGTAATTTTGGGATCCGTCCTGGGTGCGGCGGTCTCAGTACTCAGTATACCGTGAGCTGTAGCTCGCAATATAAGTTTGGGTCACGGGAGGACGCTAGTTTATGTCCTCCTGTGACCCTTAGGAGAACTATGGGGAAAAACACTTACCCCATAGTTTAATTAAGTACTTGGTTCTCCTTTTACCTGAACCTGCATATTTCTTTTTCATTGAACAATATTAGACTATTGATTAGCAATTATATTTATGTGATGTACATTACACCTTTGGAAAATCATTTATTAAACTTTTAAATGTTATTTCTTTTTTTTTAGCAATATCACACATTTAATTTTTATGTTTAGCCATATGAAATAATAAACGTCACCCTCTTTTTATCGTGTTGTGCTACAAAACCTTTAACATTTTGGTCTAGGTCCCCATGGGCCCCCCTAGATCTTTTAAGAACCCAAAAATGGCCAAACATACAAAAATGTCAGCAGCAAAATGAAGGGACCCCCTGAAGAAACAAGGCAGACATTTGTGGTTATTGCTGTTATCCAAAGGGGACAATTGGTTAGCTTTTTGCCTTTTCTACCCTGAATAATATAAAGCTTAAAGTAGTAATAAACTCTCAAACTTTTTTCAATAATGAAACCAGATCAAACAAATATACATTGCCCAGCAAAATATTTCTTCACATTTTTGCACAAAGACTTACAATCAACATTTTTTAAAACAGCTCCAGCTCTCTCAGCTCACCTGCCCTGATCTTCCAGTCTAGTACAAAATCACAAAGGACAGAGCTGTCTCCAGCAACTGTCTATCTACTTGCTTAGAGAAGGGAGAAGAGAGGAGGGAGGAAGGAGGAGTGGGGGGGGGGTGGGGTCTTGCCTTGTTGTGTCGGTGTGTTTGTGGAGACACACAGAGCTTACTAGCACACAAAATAGAGGCTCCATGGAAGGAGTCACCCTAAAACAGGATATCGGGGCTAGAGCTCAGGGGTCCAACTGATTCTGCAGGAAACTAAAACTTTGAAACATCAAGGAGCAACATCCATTCTAAGTGCTTTATTCAGCATTTGAAATATCTTAATGGAGAACTATGAGGTGAGTGAAAATCACTCACCCTCATAGTTCGAGCCGACGTGTGACAATAAAACTGTCACACGTCGGCTCAATAGATCGGGAAGTGAGCAAACACATACCGTCGCTCGCTCATTTCTCGATCATCTCCCTGCAGAGGATTCTCTCCTCCCCGCTCCGATCCTCCAGTGCTGACTGGAGGAACGGACGGGGGAGGGGCGGGTACAGCTGGATCTGCCTCTAGGTAGGCAGGGCCAGCTGTCACTCACGCAGCTGGGTGGATCTCAACTGCATTGTCGAGATCCGTCCCGGCTGCGGCGGTCTCAGTATACCGCAAGCTGTAGCTTGTGATATACTGAGCTTTGGGTCATGGGAGGACGCTAGTATGTGTACTCCCGTGACTCTTAAGAGAACTATGTGGAAAAACATTTACCCCATAGTCCTCTTTTAAAAGCCTTTTGACTTTAATAATACTTATATTGACTTATCACCTATATTTGACTTTATAGTACTTTAATATCCTGAGCCATCCATCCATACGGTGTTGTGTAAACATTAACAATTAACTTTTCTTAATTGGGTCCTTTCGGTCTATTAAATATACCAGTTAAAGTGTTTTGTTACATCTCTTCCAAATATGCAAAAAGCTGTTCTTCCTGCCTGAAATCCAGTGAACCCAATCATTTTCTGCACACTTAACCCTGCACACTCAATGTGCTGCTGCTGAGTTACCAATTACAAGTCCAGCCCTAAAAGAAAGGTAAAACCAAATCATATAGATATCTATTTAGTTAGAGTGTCTTCTGCGTCCAATCAAATCTTTACCCCATTCTAAGCCCCTGATGAAGATGGAGTGTTGTTGCCCAAGTGCACTGTTGACTGTTTGCGTTTGATCGAATTATGGACTCCTTTTGCTTTAATGCCCATTATTTCAAAAACATTGAGTCGCTTCTGGAAACCCAACAAGGGAAGCCTGTGTTGTTTGAGAGCTTCCTTACCAAAGCAAGTGAGCTTATTTGCAAACTTTTTTTGCATCTGAACAATTCAAATTAGTACAGAAGCCCCAACGCCTTCAAAATGTATTTCTCTGCAGTACTGTATATGAACATCAGACCCCCATGTTGTTGCCCAAGTGCACTGTTGACTGTTTGCGTTTGATCGAATTATGGACTCCTTTTGCTTTAATGCCCATTATTTCAAAAACATTGAGTCGCTTCTGGAAACCCAACAAGGAAGCCTGTGTTGTTTGAGAGCTTCCTTACCAAAGCAAGTGAGCTTATTTGCAAACTTTTTTTGCATCTGAACAATTCAAATTAGTACAGAAGCCCCAACGCCTTCAAAATGTATTTATCTGCAGTACTGTATATGAACATCAGACCCCCACCCCTCCAATATGTTATAAAGATGTGGTGGGGGGAGTGTTTTGTAGTCCTGACACACTGCCTATCCAAGGTCAGTAGAACTAAGAACTGGTATATATTATATTTGTTCTTGGACTGAGATACACTTTATTGATTATGATGCCAGAAAGTACCACTACAAGTCAGGGTGCAGTCACACCAAAATCGGAAGGTACTTGCAGGTCAACGGAGGGCCAGTTGACTTCCGATTGCACCTTCCAATTTATACGTTGTGTTTCGTCACTTTTTTTTTCTTTTTCTTGCAAGCTTTATGTAACGTAACATGTCCTGAGTGGACATACTTCACTGTAACGCGTTTTTGAAGTCTTGCTTTGCAGTGAAAAAAAAAGTAGAGCATGCTCCACTTTTTTTCAGCGCAATGTACGGCAACACAATGCAACACAGTGGTGTGAACTGTCCCACTCACACCCATTGATTTTTCATTGCCAATGCGTTACAGTCCATTAAAAAACGGATGGTAACACAACGCATACGGCGTTAATGGGGCCCCAAAGTCAAAATCACTTCAGACATGGGCTCAGTTCTAATGGGAAGTTTTTCCAGGGATATCACATGCAGAACATATAAGAAACAAACAAGGAAATCTGCTTCTGGGTTATTCTGTAAATATTAATAATAACCTTGCTGGTGTAATGTGCAGTTCAGTCATGGAAAATATTGTCTTTGTATGCTGTAAGGGTTAACGGTCATATAAGTCACATAGAAAATATTACAAGACCCTTGTTATCACAGCCATTGCTGCCACACTGGCTCATGTACAGACACACAGCATAAGAATGGAGACAATAGGGTTGATTAACTAAAGGACTAGAGCAGTGGTTCTCAACCTTTCTAGGGCCGGGACCCCTTGGTAACATTTGCCAAGTTGTGGTGACCCCAACGGTAAAATTTAGGGATGACGCAGCTGCTGCAGCAACATCTGGCGGCGTGGCGGGAGAACTGACACTGCTGCGCTAGGAGAGGGCTGAAGAGGACTCTCACCTAGCACAGCAGAAATCACACAGTGACCCACAGCTTGAGAACCACTGCTGAAGATGAACAGTCATTAAGTAAATCAACCTGGAAGAGGCGATTTACTAAAATGCTCTACTCTTTGCACAATGTGTTTAATTTGCTTCCAGCAACCAGTCATGTGCTGAAATTCTTTTTTTCATTTCCTTGTTCATGATTTAAGTGAACGCAGGTTAATTGGACTCCTTTAGAAAAGTCGTCGTGCTATAATCAAAGTGATATCTGACGCTACTACCTTCAGCAACATTTTCCAACATAGCTGACTTCCTATCTAGTTACCTTATACAAAAAAAGAGGTTGTCACCTTTAAGCCTCCTTCAGCCTCACATGACAGCAACTATATACAAATAAATGTCAGCAATATAATTTTCTGTACACGAACTGCCTCATTCACAGACAGGCTTGAGAATGTTATTATTAGCTGTTGTTTTATGTGAAGCCAGGTTTTGATTTAGGTTTACTAGTCCTTTAAGTGGAATCAATGTCATCAGTTAGTCAGGTAAAACAATGTAAGGAAGTGGCGATGTGTACCTGTCCCCCTTATTACTGGAGCTGGAGATGCTGAGATCTCAGGCAGCTGATCAAAGCCCGCCGTACGCCGTCAGAATAAAAAAAAAACAAAAAAAAACACAGCATAGGAATGCATAGCTAGATTCCTATTGGCTATTTCACTTTGCAATAGCAAACTAGCTATTGCACCCACCCTCTGCTGCTGTCAATCACTAGAAGAGGACCTGATGGAGACCTTCAGGTCCCTCTCTGCTGATTGGCAGCAACAGAGGGCGGGTGCAATAGCTAGTTTGCTATTGGCTATTGCACAGTGAAATAGCCAATAGGAATCTAGCTATGTGTTCCTATGGTGTTTTGGCTTTTTTTTCTGACTTACGGCGGCCCCCGATGTCAGAAAAAAACCAAACAATTGCAGGGAAAGGTTTACTCTGCTCGATCGAGCAGAGTAAACCTTTCCGGGAGAAAGTGTTTCTGTCCCGGGCGGCCGGGAGCCGCTATCTAATGGCGGGAGACTCCCGGGCGACCCCTGGCAAATCGTCATTCGACCCCCGACGGGGTCGCGACTCACAGGTTAAGAATCGCTGGACTAGACACTGGTGACTTTGTAATGTATACGTACACCTTACACACTTTCCGATTTGAAAAATTAAATTCATAAACCGGACAAAAAAGGTTGTTTTTATTTAGTTTGTTTACACTATATGTGTGTCCTACAAACATATAGACTAGACCCGGGGGGAGGCAACCTCGGCACTCAGCTGTGTTGGAACTACAAGACCTTGAAAGCCACAGGCATGACTCAAAGGGATTTGTAGTCTTACCACAACTGGTAAAGTACTATAGGCATGTCAGACTAAGTCAAGTAAAATAATATATATTTAAAGTGTAACTCCAACCCAAACTTTTTTTTTTTTGGATAGAGTGGAGAAAAATTAGAATATAAAAGAAGGTCTTTACTGCTGTCTATTGCCCCATCAGGACGGTTTCCCTACATTTCCTATCTCAGGAGAATGTCCCAGCATTTCCTGTCTCCAAAGACAAAATAGAAAGTGAGTAAAACTCTATTCAAAAGGAAGTGAATTCCACCTTTGACAGTTGTCACTAGAACATGTGTCCTTATTGGATCATCCCTTTACTTCCATTCAGGTGACTTTTAACCTTTAAAGAAGATCTCTGGGCAGATATGTTATTAAGCCTTGCAGTGGGGCCATCTTCGCACTGCAAGGGTTAACTGCCCGTTTTTTATCTAGGTAAAAAAAAAAAGTTATACTCACCTGATCCTCAGAGCCGACTTGCTCTTAGACCTTCCATCACGCTCCCCCTCAGATGCAGCAGTCTAAGGATCCTCAAGTCATCACATTATATACAGTGTATAAGACATGAGGAGGCCAAGGGACATACCATCACTGCAGCGGAGGTACAGACAAGCTGGCGGGAGTGCTACCGGCTCTGAGAATTGGGTATAACTTTTTTTTTCAATCTGCAGTGTGGGGGTAGACCCACCGCAAGGGTTAATACAATACAGTTCTGCTTGTCTATTCTATCTCTTACTTTCTCTCCGAGTGATATTGGTCACAAATAGAGGGTGAATCTCCTCAACAGGGACAGTGATAGTAATAAAAAAAACTTGAAAGAGACAGTTTTCCCCACTCGTTACATTACAGCAGTTAAAAATGGGTAGGTAGGTAAAAAAAAAAAAAAAAACACCACAGGAAGTTATATATATCACCACAGGAAGTTATATATCAAACTATTTTCTGTATACCTCAGTGGGTTTATGTAGTGCAGTGGTAATGCAAGAGCCAGAGCAATAAAAGTTGGTTGCTGCGGGTCATTACCCTAAAGCTGGCCATGCACTGTTGGTTTTTTCTCATTCAGCCCCATGAAAATACTTCCCCCCACCCACACTAAGGGCGTGTTCACACCTAAACACTGTCTTAAAAGCATGCTGCATGCGTTTAGACCTAGCGTGCGGTACCGTTCCCTAGGTGTGTTGTGTTGCCATTCATTTGAATAGCACTCCAACTCACCACCCAGTGGCCGTTAGCTGCAATGCAGTGTAACAAGCGGTACCACAACACCTTGCAATGCATTGCGTGCATGCACTACTTTTTTCACCACAATGCAAGGTATTGCAGCACCGCATGTTGTACTGTGCTGACTGCATGTAACTGATCGTTCAGCTGAGATTCTTCTGACCAGAGTTTTGTTGATGGGGGGGGGTCCCGATGGGCCCGCAGACTGGTAAAATCGGCAAGACTTGATGGAAATTCAACCAGTTTATGGCCACTTTTAGCATAGCACTCTCTGACTTACTAAATAAGTCTGCTTGTGCCGTTTGTTACAACTGACTTTTAGCCACAACTCTGTAATGAAAGACAATTGCTGGTTCCCTAAACATTTCACTCAGCCTCGTATCTTACTTTTGTCTCCTAATTATTCCTTACATTGTTCCTGTCATTTCTTTCCTGCCAACTATTTTACAGCTCCTGGACAATTTCCTTAATGGCTTGATTTCCTTTATTCTCCATGGAATATAAAAGGAGACAACCTTGTACTGGACACAAGTTGGCACTCCCAGTTGTGTTGAAGTCATTCTGGAATTGACGAGCGCAGATAGAGGAAAGAAACACATTTCATTTCAGGGTTATAAAGTGAAGTGTCAGGAAGGCACGAGTGTAAAATGAAAAGGGATTTCGCCTTCGCTGAAAATCTTAAGCGCTGTTTTGTTTTCGCATGTACAATGATTAATTTGAGATGATAATCATACTAGAGCTTGAAAACACAAAATGACACATAAGCCCATAGCATTGGAGATTAGGGATGCTGGGAGCTGCCAAGAATATAAAGAAAAGTTGCAAAATGTCAAATTGCTTTTTTTGGAAGGGGATTGTAAGCATTACCAAAAATGTGAGCAGGGGTCAGAAGACTTGGATTAATCCTCTGCTTTGGTTGTACTGTATCATAAGCATTGTAATCTCAGTTTATTCGAATTTCCACTGCTGGAGCGACTGCGTTCCTGAAGCCGAGCACAGTTTTAAAAAAAAGAAATAAATAAAAGCATGATTTAGGTAACTGGTTCAGTCTGACAGCTTCACAGACCGGCCTTCGAACTGTCACTTTACTATTTTGCTCCTGGCTAATTACACATGTAATGTTTGGAATGGGAGAACGTAGTAATCACTTTGTAAACAGAAGGTGGAAGAGTTTTCTATGACATCCAATGAACTTAGGTAATGCTTTCTCTTGTTTGTAGGTCCACAAAAAAAAGCGTAGTCTAAAGGTGGCCATATCTGGTAGACTTTCCTGCGAATGTTCGGTCAAAAACGTTTGTCATTCAATCTCACCATCATTGAGTCAACCAATTTGTTCCAAAGCTTGTCTAGACCGTCTACTTCAACGGAATCCCAGACATAACAAACTGGTTTCTTTGTGCATTACAATATGTATGTGTTTTCCCCCAAAGAAAATCATATTCATGGGGAGAATTCTGTTAATTCAATTAAGAAATGAAAGAAATGTATTATCGTGGTCCTCCTGTTTTCCTCATCACTAAGGTCAAAAATGAAGACCGATTATAGACCCCCACCAACCATTAAAAAGTTGAATAAAGGTTCTGAAAATGAACATTTTGGAATGAAATTCTACTGGTGTAGGGTCAGCTTAACAGTATATGTCAATGTTTAAGGACCAATTCACACCAGTTGCTGCGCAAAACGCACAGCAGCTGGTGTGCAGTGGCCGACACTGCCAATGCGCTGATCCCATCACAACGTAGTGTGTAATGTCACAAGTGACATTTCATTCAGTTCTATGGGCACTGTGGAGTGCAAGACGGTTGTACTGGGTCACATCCTGCTGCGCTGAAAAGAATTACTGCATGCCGTACTTTTTTTCAGCTCACACAACTGCAATGCCCGTGCGTTGTGGTGTTGTGAACTGAGCCCCTCCGTGACAAGGCAAATTGCTTTGTCGTGCGTTTGGGCTGCGCTGGAAAAAAACAGTCAGAGCAGCCCCAATGCATATGGTGTGAATGGGCCCTTACAACTGCGGCGACCTAACTCCTCGTTCACACCTGTGTGATTTGAAATGCTTTGGTGGTCTAACGACAAAGGAATCCAACTATTTTCTATGGGGCCTGTTCCCACCTATGCATGGTGCTGCAGTGTTACTTTGGCTGCAGGTGCGTTGTTTGGTGCTACATAGTGCTTTTATAGCCTCATAGAAGTCAATGGAAGCTAACACATTTTTTTTTTGCAATTTAGTGCATGACAACAAGCCCCTAAACTGTAACTAGCTATGCTCTACTTGACCTTCATTGGCCCAAACAAAAATGCTTAACACATGAAAATGCATGAAAAGCACATATAAACACATGACAAACACGCAACAAAAATGTGCCAAAATGCATGTAAGTGCAGACTCACAAGTGTGAACAGAGCATAAAGGTACTCATAGAAATGCGTTTTACAAAATCTGGTAGATTTTGTCTGTATCCGATGAAGGTTTTATATCTATGGGTAACGTATAAATTATTTTCTTCTTTTGTGGTATGTATGTATACATGCTAACACGTTAAGCAGCACTTTACAAAATATATGAAATATTCACACTAGTCCCAGCGCCACTAAGGAACTCACAATCCAGTGGCATTATACACATACTTGGGATGCTTTTGGGAGGATGCCCATCAACCTACAAGCATGTTCTTGGATGCTGAGAGAAAACCAATGCACCCAGAAGAAATCCATACAACCAAGGGAAGAAAATACAAACTCCATAGAAACTGGAAAGAAATATTGTTTTTTCATTGGATCATTCGATCACTACATCAACTTTAAAGAACTCAAAGGCAAACATTTGAAAAAAATCTGCTATGTGAAAAAAAAAAAACTCACATGAGGTTTTCGATAATTATTGATAACACAACTATCCATCCCTACCCCCCATGCCAAGGTGCTAGACGTCATCCTTGATTTGGACCTCACCTTTCTGCCCCATATCCAATCACTATCCAAATCCTGTCGTCTTCACCTTCGTAATATCTAAAAAATACGCCCCTTCCTCACCAATGAAACCACAAAGCTGCTCATCCACTCACTTGTTATATCTCGTCTTGACTATTGTAACTCCTTCCTCGTTAGCCTACCACTACACAGGCTATCCCACCTTCAGCCTATCATGAATGCTGCTGCCAGACATATCCACCTGATCAACCGCTCAGTATCTGCAATGCCCTTCTGCCAATCCTTCCACTGGCTTCCAATCGCCCAAAGGATAAAATTCAAAATATTAACAACCACTTACAAAGCTATCCACAACTCTGCCCCCAGCTATATCTCCAACCTTGTCTCAAAGTATCACCCTAACTGTCCTCTCCACTCCTATCAGGACCTCTTGCTCTCTAGCTCCCTCAACAACTTCTCCCATGCTCGCCTCCAGGACTTCTCTAGAGTCTCTCCCATTCTTTGGAACTCTCTACCCCAACCTGTCCATCCATATCCCAGTCTGACTTCCTCTAGGCGATCACTAAAGACTCATCTCATGAGGGAAGCTTATCCTTCTTCAAACTAACAACTGAACTATCTCTTTCTCAAACAGTTCATCCCCACACAGCCACCTCCTCATGTATCATTTGCCCCTCCCTCTTAGATTGTAAGCCCTCACAGGTAGGGCCTCCTCACCATTTTGTCTTGAATTGTATTGTAATTATAATGTCTTCCCTATGTTGTAAAGCGCTGTGCAAACTGTTGGCGCTATATAAATTCTGAATAATAATAATATATGCCACCTTAAGTATGGCTGTCATTTTTGTATTATTTAAACATTTCTTCAGGCTGGATAGTATACCTCCCGCCATACTTCTGGCCAACTGTGGCTAAGAAAGCTATGGCTCTCATACGTGGAAGCAAAAGTGATGTTTGTTCACCCCTCTCTCCCCTTGCCCATTTATAGAATGTTTTGTATTATGTGAATAGTTTACAAGATAGAAAGCATTTTATAAATGATTGGTAATGACAGCAATAATTAAAGTGGCATTCACATCACAAGATTACTTTTTTACACTGCAGATTTTTCGAAAATGTCTGAAGTTCTACTTTAAGACACCCATTAGTAAACCTTTTATGCAATCATAATCTATCTAACCAAAGTGGCTGTTTTACCTTAAGATTAGCAGAAATCTGCTCTATGCACTTTTAGAGCTCCTCCAATCCAGGGTTCATACTTTTGAAATTCCTTTAATTTTGCACCCAACTTTCAGCTCTAGCCTGACCCTCCCAGCTTCCCTCAATGCAATTCAGAGCCTTAGAACTCCTCCATGGAAGACATTGCATCAGAAGTGTGAAGGACTAGAACTTCTGTCAAATTTTTATAGATGTGTCCTTACTGAGAAAATGTACCCTGTTCTTGTGACAGGTGTTAGCAGGACAGAGTGTTCTGGTAAACCACACCACTAAGGGTTGGCAACACAGCAGGGGAAGAGAACAAATTCAATGGGGACAGTTGTCCCAGTGACAACTACCACAGGTAAGTGGTTTAACCTCACTTTGTGGAGAATTTATTTCTCTTCCTCTTGTGTTGATATGACGGGGGAGGGGGATAAATCCCAAAGGGACAGTCCACAAAAAGCCTTGCAGATCTTCTCAGCCTTCTCCTCTCTCTCCAAACAGAAGAGTCTTGGCTGAGGCTTCACTGTGAAACTACCTTAGATGGGCAGGTCACTCACCAGGAACTGTGGATGATGCGAGATTCACTCATCTTTGTGGTGATTACCTGCAGGCACTCTTAGCCGATTAGATACACCATTCAATCCAGTGTTGCAGATCTGAGAGACACATATGTCTATGTCTCTATAACTTTCATTTACTTGAATGCTCAACACTGGGTCCCAAGTATATGGATTGCAAGTCACAGCACAGAACATTTGACTATACATAAGGATACCTTAATTGGTTTTAGAGAATTGCTCAGGTGTTATACTATCCAAACAATGACTGGATTGGTTGCATTACTTATAAATATTGGGCCATGAGTGGGTGGATATACCGTTGGTTTTCCCTGGATAGACAGATCTCATAAGTAATTAATAGACATCCTTTACAATATCATGAGTTCCTTGCATGATTCAGCCATCCAGCCAGCACTGCATATCTATGAATAGGTTTAGAACTGACCTGGAGATGTCTTTTAAAGTCATCAGCTACTCATGGTGATAACGTTTGCCTATGTTCTACAGGTATCTTTAGGGTAAAACATAAACCCTGGCTACGAAAAGTACATCAGACACAAAACACATTCTTTAAACTTCGCCAGTCACCATAAAACCGCTGACACAAATGAGGAAGTCACATAAAACTGCAAATGTGCATATTTCAGAGTGCTGTGAGTTAGCAGACTTTTAGAACAACTTGGTCCTACAGACATAACACATTAATTGCATCACAGAAATGTAGCTACTATTTCTATACACTGACTATGTCCCAGAGAGTAGACATCTGGGAGACATGCCCACATAAACACCACTGTTTCGGTGACAATGTGCAATGTGACTGATTAGGAGACTTCCCCAGAAATTCCACAATCGTTAAATTTAAATTCCACGCAGCATATGCAATGTACTAATAAAACCACAACAGATCTTATCAAACCCAGCAGTGACATCACAACATAATAATAAAGCAATGGAGCCAATCTAACAAACTGCTAGAATGCATTCACACTGGTTTAAATAGACAATGTAGAAACACTGGCAGATCTTTTTCTGCACAGATATTCTTATTTCTATATATTATTCTTAAACCAAACATCTTTTAATACATTTAGGTATTTTGGCAAGCAGCATAAGAGTTTTGTATAACAACATCAAAAGCAAGGTTAAATAACCTGACCTTATTTAAAAGTCAATAGAAAAATGTGCAGAGGGATCAAAAAAAGAGGTAAACAGTAAGAGTGCAATCTGTAATCCAAATTCCGAGCTACTGGTCAGTAGAGTAAATATCCGTTATCTCCTAACGTCTGTGTTTATCTAATGGTAATTAAGAATAATAACTTCACCAAGTTCTAAATGGCTCCAGTTTTGGACCAGACCACCACCAAATCTCATCTTCTCCTTTCTTTATCAGAAACACACTACTACCTACCTACCTAAAGACGTATTCACCATTAGCACATAGGTGTACAATATTGTAGCTGTCTCTTCTGCTGACTAATCAATCTAAAGTCACAAAGCAGTTCTCCAAAACATAAAAGTTTTGCAGGTTATAGAAACAAATTGTCTCTGAAAGCCTGGAGTGAGTGAAAACACGTGCTGGTCCACTGGAAGGAATTCCTAGGATGTCATAAAATGTGTGTTAACCTGTTATGTGCTGCACAGACACAGTAGTAACTAGCACGGAAGAATATATTTCATAGCTTATTATCGTGCTGTGTCAGGTCATTTGCACAGCTAGACCATTTATTCTACATCTGTACTGCATTGGCGCTCCCCTAACTACTAGCCCATCATTTTGACATCGCAGTGACAATGGGGGTCCCTGTGCATACATCAGCCTACAATTTCACAGTTGTTTCAGTTATTATTTCAGAAGGTATTCACTTGCCATGTTGCATCAGATAACCTAAAAAGAAGATTATTTCTCATTTTAGAAAAGTGGACGGAGCCATGCAAATTGTTGCTTTATGCCGTCTTGGCCAGGTGCACATCCAGAACCTATAGTGCAAATAAAGCCTAATATTATAGAGCCATTTATTCCAAACTACATTCAGCTGTTTCAGGCTATTTAGCTATCATCAGTGAGTGCAATGTATTGAAACCATGACTTCTATGGAGTAAAGTTGGCCATACAGTGTTATCATTTTTGTCATTCAAACTGCAGGCTGAATGAAAAAAATATAACAGATTCCACTGTGCATGCTAAAAAGTGTGGATGGACCAGTCTCTTGCCTGGCTATTGTATTCCGACAGTGTGTGGCGCTGTCAGAATATCTGAACAGTAATGAAAGCCAATTAGCCGCCGTCACCTTTCGCCTGGAAATTTTCCAACCAGCACCTCTAAATTTTGTGATCGAAGCAGGCCAGCCTGAAGGCACCCACTGAGTGAATTTCGGCTGGTTCATCAAGATCTGACCATAATTCACAGTGTATGGCCAGCTTAAAGCGACACTAAACTCAGGAGTTAAATCTTAAGAAGAGCTTAGTGTCACTTTAAGGTATATGAATGCATTTTTAAGATTTAACTCCTGAGTTTAGTGTCACTTTAAGGTATATGAATGCATTTTTAAGATTTAACTCCTGAGTTTAGTGTCACTTTAAGGTACGTGAATGCATTTTTAAGATTTAACTCCTGAGTTTAGTGTCACTTTAAGGTATATGAATGCATTTTTAAGATTTAACTCCTGAGTTAAGTGTCACTTTAAGGTACGTGGATGCATTTTTAAGATTTAACTCCTAAGTTTAGTGTCAGTTTAAGCCTTGAACCCCCAAAGAAAGTATAACCACACAGGTTATGGTGAGAAGGGACTATGCACTGATTAGAGGTGAGAGTTTTTTGATTGCTTTAGTCCCTTCTCACCATAACCTGTATGGTTACATTGTACAGTTACTATTTAATAAACATGGCAAAACAAGTCATCCCTTTCTAGTTTAAAAGAAAATAAGTCATGCTAGCAAGGCAAAACAAGTCACCCCTTGTTTCGTGGGAAATAAATCATGCAAAGTCTTCCTGATGCTACAATTACATATCTACTTACTTGTATTAGCTGACTCTGGGGTTTTTACACTTAGCAAAGGCTCCTGCACCTCCAGCAGTCAAGTGTCATTGCTCAGAGGTGCACATGGGATGTGCTCTCCTATGATCTTATATACAGAGTAGTTCTAGGTTAGGAAGCCCATGCCATTAGCCATGCTCTTACCTTAAAGTCCCCAAACTCCGGCTCGTCGTAATAACCCTGTCCTGACTCATAAGCAGTGTCTCCTTGGAATACCGTGTAAAGAAAAAGTAGTGCTACTTCCAGCAAGTGCATTTTCCAGTCCGGGCTCAGGCTCAAGTGCTTGTGGCAGTCAGGCTTCGATGTGTTCCCAGTAAAGCCTCCGCTCAGTCCAGCAAGTCCCGCAGCATCAGCCACTTCCGAGCGAGCGATCCAAAAAAGCTGGCCAAGTAACAGAAGAAAGTTGCCTCAGGAAACTGGGCATCAGCGTGGGTTGCTGCGAGCTAGCCTGCTTCCAGCCAGTAATGCCAGCATGGGGAGAGGTGTGAGAGGGATGGCAATGGCTAGGAATGAATTGTCGGGTTGCAGGGCACAGGGCGCCCGGGGTGATCTGCAGCGCTGCCAGGCATAAGGAGATGTCAATGGTGAATAGGGAGAGCTAATCCAGTCTGCATGAGAGCAGTGCGATAATAGAAGGCATGCAGGGATGGCAGGTCTAATGCAATGCTGTGTGAGAGAAGAGAAAGCACACACACAAAAAATAATACCTCCCTCCTCTCATCCTCTGATTGTAGTCTATGCTCTCTCCTCCTCCTCCTGCTCAGCCTTCAACCCTCCCTCTTGTCAGTGGTAGGAGGCAGTTCTATAGAAGAAACATCTTACTACCATTGTAGTGAACAGCTGTTCTTATTGAACGTTCAAAGCTTCCACAGTGACTTTCCTGGAGATCTTATGGACTTGCCAACTGTCCCTGATTTCCAGGACAGGCATGGAGGATTTGTCTCTGGGATGTTTGAATCTGAATAATGCCACCATCAAATCCCTTTTCTTCTGCCATGCTGCCCGAGGCTTGGTTCACATCTCTCCACATTCGTCTTTTTATTATGCACTGTGACTTTTTCATGCGTTAAAACACTTGCGCACTTTTCTTGCGTTTTTTGGTTTGCCCAATGAGGATTTATTCCCTGGCATGGCATCATCGTTGTGGACTTTTATGAAGGATGTGCTGCCTGGATTTTTGTGTCTTGTGTTGAGGAATCTGATCACAAGTCTTCATCGTTAAGGGCCTATTCACACCAAAGCGTTGAGCTAAAAGCAGAGGATCTGTGCATTTAGCACATGCTATCTGCAATGCACACTAGATGCCCTGGTGGGGTGAGTTGCCATTCATTTAAGTGACATCCCAACACACCTCTCAGTGGGTACAGTGCAACTTGCAGTACTGCTATGCCATGCGTTGGGGTGCGATAAAAAAATAGTGCATGTCAAGAAGATCTGCACTTTGCCTACGCAGGGTGAAGCAACAGGTTCCCTTTAAACTAAGGATAGCTATACTTTGGTACGATTATCCTATAAGTTACCCCCAATCATCCGCCCCCACTCCAAGTTTTATATTCACACGTGTGTCTTCCTGTGAGATCCACACTGTGCAATGCAGGGGAAGCTGCAAAGATGCCACGGCAAACTCTTTGGGTATTTCCTCGCTTCTGTGCATGCATTGTCCAGTGGATCTGTGTTCATTATTCATGAGATTGTTAAACTCCTATAGAATGGGGATTTGCTGAGTCAGGAATGAAATTGACTTCTTTATCATTACAGCCCCTAATCCTAACAAGACTACTATACATTTAAACTATTTTTAGTCATATGTGGCATCTGAGCTTGTATAGCCCATTGTGACTTTTGAATACCAGTTCCCCTTTTATTTGTATCTGAGAGCTGGTGTTGTTTTCTAGAAAACTCTTTCCTAAAACTAGCGTGTAAAATATTTGTGTGGCATTTCCTTTGAAATCCCCAGGTGTTCCCATAGACAACCCATTTGTTCATAGAGTGCACTAAACTGCTAACAGGGTCAGAATTCAGTTAAGAATAGGAGCAATATAATTGTGCCACCTCTACATCCACAAATCTTTATTACTGCATATGCATGACGTAGTAAATAACGGTGTTTTATAAAGAATTCAAAACTTTTTTCGTAAAGCATCCATTAACCCAATAACTAAAATCTCATGTGGTCATTAAAGATGCACTGAACTTTGAAAACTGCAGTTGATCTGTTTTCCATTACTGACTTACCATGCTTTGTTCTGTACTTTGTCTCTCTGTGCAGGTGGCCATCTTGGTACAGTTGCAGGTCTTTGCTTCCTCATGTCAAAGCTGCCCCACTTATGACTGATGATCTGTAGACTGGTGGGAAAATATTCAAGCAGCTGCTTATATGATAACCACCTGCCGCCCACACCAAGGATGTAAGAGGGTGCACACTTCCAAACGTTACCAAACATTCCAGGAGGCTGTGTGTAGCATCATACTGACCAGTGAAGATATCTCCTGAGCCTTAGTTCTTCTGGGATGGCATTCTGGAAGATAGAAGAGATTCTCATTGGTCAGCACAGTCACACCAGCATTTCATTGCCAGCATTGTGATATTACACAGCCTCTGGGGCTGTGTAGTGAAGTTTAGAAGTGTGTGGCCTATTTCTCTGGTGGTTTGAGCAATGAGAGGTTGTCATCTAAGCATCTAAGTCAGTGAGGACCCGAGGTGGAGGGGGAGCAGCTGAGAGGCTGTTATGAGTTAGTTCACCTTTTCTTTCTTTATTGTGAAATGGTCACCATATAACAGAAATGTCCATATTTAGGCACCTCCTGTTATAGTGTGACAATGCTCTGTTCCTGTATTCCAGCTGTTCTCATGCATGGCCAATAGCCAGATGGTCTACTGATGGAGACTGGGTGACTGCTTCACTGGCTGCAGTGCTTTCATGTAGGCAGGAATGGGCTGCAAAAAAATAGAGAAGTGATGGGCGAATCTACCTGGGTTTAGTGAGGGGGTTAGTTGAATACTGTTTTGAAATTCCTGAAACCGAAACTTAGTTGCGAATCCCATTGAGGTCTGTGGGGAGCGAATCCTAATAAAAATATTGGTCATTTTCAAGGCTAATGGGCAAGCTATTGTCAAAAAGGCCATGGGGAGCTGGGCATTGTCATGTGGGACAATTGACAAAGGACAAAAAAAAAAAAATTAAAAATGGCTATGTAGCGGTAAGAGGGTTAATTTAATTTGACTTTGAGGTTGACAAGAGAAGAATCCTTTAACTTACTGGTTTCACAGCGACACCGTATTCTGGCATTACATATTTTGGATGTGTAATGGAATTTCTAACTTTTACATTTGGCTTGGCCGAAATACAGCAGCAGCACCACATCTGATTTTTATGAAGTATTAATGGGCCTGAACTGATGACCGGTGGAAATAGCATTCACAACAAATCTAATAGATAAAGGAGTTTACTCTTTAAAAAAATAATGCCCTCAACTTTGTACAAATTGGGCATTGACAAAATAGTTTGATAGTATAGTTTGTGGTGTTCTTTTTTCACAGCCCAATAATTCACTGTCATAAAAGTGTCAATATAGATTGCACAAAAACGTTCCCTGAACCCCCTCCCATCCCCACTTTCCCAATAATTCTGGTATGTGTTTGATAGAAAATAGCTAGCATCAGGACAGTACAAGAGCACTTGTATAGGCGGCAAATAGCAAGAGACAAGGCATATCTGTAAAAAATAAGTCAAAGCAACTGGACTTGCTGTATTTTTTTGAAGATGTTTCACTGGTCATCCGACCAGCTTTCTCAATTCAGAATGACTTGTACAAAAATTATCTGGGAATAAATATGGTGAATGTTGCTCCAATCTACATAATCTGTTAATCGCAACCAGCATGGGGTCAGAGGCCTCATTGAGGTAAGGCGTTAATTGCATTTGCTTAATCGCAAACCAGCATGGGGTCAGAAACTACCCACGATCGTACGTGTATGGAAGGCGTGCGACCGTTTCTACTGTACGGTCGCACGTCTTCCGTCGAACCAGCAGGCTAGAAAACCCGCTGGGAATCGTACGATTCTCGGCGAGTTAGTGGCCTGCTGGTTCGACAACTGCCGAACGGGCCGGCACACGCACACAGCCCGTTTGCAGTCATCGTAAGCCCGCCCCTCATTACAGTCATCGTAAGCCCGCCCCTCAGGGGGACGGGCTTGTGATGATCGCAAGTACGGTCTGCCTGTCTAAGATGGGGAGATCGTACATTTTTTTAAGTACTTTACAACCCTCGCAAGACAAAAGTCTTGCGAGGGTTGTAAAGTGTATGGGCACCTTTACATGGAAATGTGTATGCGACTTATGCAATTGGCCCCATTCACAAGTGTGACTAGGGCCTAAGTTTCATTTAAACGGTTAAAAAATTGGAAAACTTAGAAAATGTGTACTGTTTTGTCATGTTTGAAATACCTTTACAAAATGCTCTTTCTCAGAGTTAACCCGGCCCTACGCTGGTAGATTTTCATATGAACGTGCATATGAAAAATCTTGTCAGAACATTTGATAATGCCATCACAAATTTGACAAATGTCGATTGAAATTTTACTAGATTTATTTTTTTAATTCTTTATTTAAGTTTTGATAAAATTGTGTTAGATTTTAACATAAAATGTTGGAATGAACATGTTCCTGAATAAAATTCATATTTGGTCTTAGATTTTGGTTTCTTCAAGAAAATTCTTCCTTCAAAATTCTTCCTTCGATGTCCTTGATTGTACAGTATAGGACACGAGCAGATTCAGAGACAATTGGGTAATATGCAGGTATTTCCAGGTGATTGGACAATGGCCAGAGCTGTGAGGACCTCATATAACCCCATCCCAGCAACCCACAGTTTTTTGCTAGTTTCCTTAGGTGATGGACATCTTGTCTCTACTGAGATTTTCAATGTTTCCTACCTTGTCACTGACTTGCTAAATCCTGCGGCTGGCCACAGTAGCAACCTTGCAGCTTCTGGATCAGTGCCCCACTGCAGCAGCTTCAGGGGGTCATATCTGGACCTTACTGGAAGGAAGTAATGTCACTTCGGACACTGAATCCCACATTCAGCACGGACTTTGGCATGTGGTGCAGAATGTTATACAGGTTCAGTGGTGTATCCATATTGGTGTGATCAACACTCCCTCCTGCCTCTCTTCTCCTCCGCTGCAGCGAAGGTATGTCCCTCGGCGCCCTCATGCCTTGTACACCGTGTATTGAATGTGATGACTCAGGGACCTTAGACTGCTGTAGCAGGCGAATAGAGAGGACCGGTCTTAAGCTGGCCATGCACTAGAACAGGGGTAGGCAACCTCGGCTCTCCAGCTGTGCTGAAACTACAAATCCCATAAGGCATTGCAAGCCACAGGCATGACCCCCAGAGGCAGAAGCATGATGGGATTTGTAGTTTCAGCACAGCTGGAGAGCCGAGGTTGCCTACCCCTGCACTAGAAGATTTCCAAACAAAAGATCTTTCTTTACTATGGGATACCAACAAAAGATCATACTTTACCACCTGATAATGCCATCGGAAACTCGACAAACGTCAAATTAATGTTCGTTTGATTTTAACGTTTGATTTTTGGAATGAATGGAGTTGCCCGAATGAAAAACCACATTTACTGTTAACAATTTCATTCATTCAAGAAACATTTTCTATTCTACGCTTTCTAAGTTTTTGTCATTATGGTCTAAATCAATCGTTGAATTGACCCCATCAACTAATACAAAGTGGAACGGAAGATCTTTTCTACTAAAGTTCATTCTAAAATCTACTAGTATATAGCCAGTTTAAGAGCAGGCCAGCTCGGAGGATCGGGTGAGTATAACTTTTTTATTATCCTCCCCAGACCAATATGAGCAGTTAACCCTTGCAGTGCCGGGGTAGACCCACTGCAAAGGTTAATAAAAAAAATGCCGGAGCTCTTCTTTAACCTCCCTGGCGATATTCCCGAGTCTGGCTCAGGGTTAATTTTCAGTACGAAGAGCCAGACTTGGGATTGCACAGTATGTACCGCTTTGGGATGCTAAAATCCTGAATAATCAGATCGCTTGGGAGGTTAAGGCAGATGCATGGTGGGTGAGTCCTTGCCCCTGTCCCCCTTCCTTATTCCACTGCTGCTGCCCCATTTTGCCCCAGTCCTCTCGTGCCCCACACCCCTTCCTCTCTATTGGGGGTCCTTAGGGTTTTTGTCAGTACAGTCAAAAACAATGATCAATTTGACCCCATTAACTATCACAAAAACCACATTATTTTTAAACAAAATTCTACTGGTGTATGGTCAGCTTCAGACTCATCTTGTGCTGCTGCTTTCCTAATGTAGTGATTGACTGTAGGCAACCTTTATCATTCAAAGGCCATATAAGTAATCCAAAGTCAAATTGTATCAGGGTTATTCACAAAAGGGTGAAGAGTTTGGAGAAGGCAGGAGAAGTGAACAATCTAGGCATAAATAGCTGAACTGGAAAAATTCTCCAATTCAGCTCACTTTCCAGTTCAGCGATGTTGTCCTCGATTGTTCACTTCTCATTCCTTCTCCAAACTCTTCACCCTTTTGTGAATAACCCTGTATGTGTTTACTTTGATCATGCTTTACAATATAGTGTATGTGGATCTTGGGTCAATATGGACAAGATGGTTCACTTCACCTGACTCTTCTAGTTTTATGCAGAATCCTATACTCTACTAAATTCCCAACATACAAGTAAAATGATGGTTCCTCTCTTGTAACAAATGTTATAATACATCCCATTCCTCCTGGTGTAAAGTGCTGATTCATTTCGTTATGTATTTATGTTTTTTCCCGGGTGTAATGTGTTTTCAACAAGATAACTTATCAACACACATACAGTGCATGCCTTATGTGATAAGAGGGAAAAAAATGATGTCACAATGTGCAGAAGCAAATGACAATATTACAGCACAACAACAAAACTTGTTATGTAACTGAACACTAATCATTTACAAATATAATATCAATATAGAATTAGGCTAATCACCACAACATCATTATTAACTACTTTAGGACCGTCCAGCGACCACAAACGAGTTGTCCTAAAG
Organism: Nanorana parkeri; assembly: GCF_000935625.1. Lineage (NCBI taxonomy): Eukaryota > Metazoa > Chordata > Amphibia > Anura > Dicroglossidae > Nanorana > Nanorana parkeri. Next base: position 671,296 of record NW_017306942.1, on the reverse strand, counting down.
TAGTTATACTGCAGACATGTTCTTGGTATCGTTTACATTTCATTTTAGTGTATTTTTCCTAAAAATACTTATTTGATAAACATTTGTGCAAATATCGTGCGACATAAAAAATTGCAACTAGCATTTTTTTTATTCTACAGGGCCTCTGCTTTCAGAAGATATATCATTGTTTGGGGGTCTGAAGCTGTTTTCTAGCCAAAATTTCTGACTTTGTCATGTGTATGCAAATGTAAGAAATTGCTCCGGGCAGCAAGTGGTTAATAAGAAAGATTTAACGTCAAATCTGCTTCTGCTTTCCCTTCCCTGGTTCCTCCCTCCCCTCTCTTTTTCAATAATAAAAAACTTTTCATGACATTATTTTAGATGCAGTGATGTCATTACTTGATCTCTGTGTATCTCTATGCCATACAGGTTGATCATGGCTGGTGGGAGTGGCTGTACATAGCTTCTTAAAAACATCACAGCACCCTGCCTCAGTACTTCTCTCAAGAGCCATCAGCCCTGATTCAAGCAATGGGCAAGATCTTGGGAGGGCTTATGCAAATACTGATATGCTTTGATGGGTGGATATCAGTTTGGAGGTGTGGGCGTTCTTAGGGAGCCTGTATTTGTATACCCACTTTTGGTGATGCCCACATAGGTAATGCCCACGTTTGGGCCTCAGTGATTAAAAGTCCTGAAATTCAATGAATGAAGAGGGCAGGCCAGGGACAGTCAGGCTAGGGAGGAAAGAGCTAGATGATGCTGGATGTCCTCCTGCTAGCGAAAGAGGTGTGCTCTAACTGACTTGCTGCAGTTCCTAATGCACAATGAGAGAAGCTACACTACCTTCCTATTGTACAATATCTCATAGATTTAACAACCACTATGTAGTATGAAGCAGTGACATGCCATGCCTTCTGTGCTGGGTGAGGGATCCCCCAGCCAGCCGAAGCTCCACCCCCGTCCTGCCAAAGCTCCGCCCCACCAACGCTCCACCCCAACCCTGTGGAAGCCCCGCCCCAGCTCAGTAACCAAGCCGTGTGGGGAGGAGGAGGGGAGGAGACAGGGAGGAGCCTCCCTGTCCCTCACTTGCTCGTCACTGGTGAGTCATTTAGATCGATGTCCTCACTGTTTTTTATTTTCTTTTTTTTGATTGGACAGCTTGGACCAATGGCGCTTTGCTATTGGTCCAAGCCATCCACAGAGCTCACACCTCTAACACAGAGTAGAAGCTATGACAGCTCTTGCCTCACCAAATTAGGTTACACAAGCAGTGGGGAAGCCCGCTGCTGTGTAACCTAACTACCTGCCAAATGCCGGATGCAGTGCTGCCTGTAATTAACATCCAGCGCTCTGTCCATGACAGGTTACTCAGCTTGTATGCAAATGTAAGAAATTGCTCCGGGCAGCAAGTGGTTAATAAGAAAGATTTAACGTCAAATCTGCTTCTGCTTTCCCTTCAGCTTCCCTTAAGACTTGAAGCTGACAGCTTTTTCCCCCATAATACTAGGTGAAGCTCTGCCTCACCTGCCTCCCTTGACCGCACGTCCCTGGTGTGAAGACTTACCTAACTAGATATAAACTTAAAGCTGAACTCCGGGATAAGCAAATATTGTCTAAATACAACAGCCGTGTGTGTTCTTACTTGGAGTGCTTTGTGTATTTCTTCCAGATCTGTGAGAGGTTTTACCTCTGTGTAGAAGCTTCCTGTGATAAAGACCGGTCACTCCTACTCTCTCTTCTTGTGCAGTGTAACTGGTCTTGTCTCCGACTCCTCCTGTAGGTTTCTGCAGGCAGCCTGTAGTGGGTGGGGTCTGCCTAACTCCTCCCACAGCTCTGCTCCCTGCACAGGCTATGTACAGCTTTGCAAACCCAGTTAATACTATATTAAAGTAGTAACAATATCATTACTATGATGTAATTACTACTTTTATAATCTGGGTTTGCAAAGGCAATTCGTGCACACAATATGGATTTATATCCGTTGTGGCTATTGAATAATCTATTTAAATGAAATTCTGTGTGAGCGTAGTTCAGCTTTAATGCGTTGTTTATGTGGGCCTTCACATTACAAAGGAGACAGTACAAACGTTGTACAATCAGAAGTCTGGGCAGCTCTAGGCTTGAAAAAGTGGAGGCAAGTTTTATTTGCTTTGTGTTGGAGAATGTATTTACTGTACAGACTGATTTAGGGCCCATTCACACTGGTGCAATGCGTTAATCGTACGGTTCTGTGCAATTAATGCTTCGTATTGTGCAACACAGCTACCATCTGTGTGTTTGGAGCACCACTGAAGTCAATGGCAATGCAACACACCTCCTGCACAATTAATGTACGGTAGGTGTGTTGCACAGTACGGTGCACAGAACCATACAATTACCACATTGCACCAGTGTGAATTGGCCCTTATAGTTTTGTTGTGGCTTGTTTCAAATGAGAGCAGTCATTTCTATTCATTTGTAATGTGAATTGTGGTAAGATCAAGTTCTTTATTAGAGTGGTGAAATAGTACAGTATGCACAGCATGTTAGCACATTATAGCACAGTTACCTGCCAAAGCGACCCCTCCATCGCTCCACTCCTCCCTCACTGGTGCTTCTGTCTTGTCCTGGTTTTCCACATGTCAAGTCTTCAGCCACTTGATTAGCCAGGCCCCTGACACACAGTGGGGGGATTTTATCAAAACTGGAGCAGACAGAATCGTGAGCAGTTGCCCTTGACAACCAATTAGAAAATGAGACAGATAAGCTCATTGGTTGCAGTGCAGATCGGCTCCAGATTTCATCTGCTCAAGTTTGATAAATTCCCCCCCAATGTCTTCTGTCATTTCCACTTTAAGGTAGCAAATCAGTCACAACTTGTCATCGTACAGTAAAGAAGGTTTTTCGGTGTTATCTGTGACACGAGGCAGAGACACCAGAGATAGTAAAAAGAAATGTCCCAATAGTGAGGGAAAGTCCAGTCTTTGACGGTTTTTACTAGAACGGGTGTTCTAGTAAAAACTAGGTGGGAAGTGCCCCCTCACCTTCTCTTCTGGGAAAATTCTGGGTGTACCTCAAATTTGTGATCCTTAAGGCAGGAAGAGAGGGGAACTCTCTCCTATATGAATGCAACAGGCATAAGCCTGAGTTCTACTTTAAGGAATCACTCTAAGCATTTTCCCTACATATAGTATATCAGTGTATACAGTATGTAGGCTGGAACTAGAGACCTCACTAAAGAAAGAGTATTTTTGGGAAAGCCTATCTCTGGGGAAAACAAAACAAAAAAAATTCCTTGACTGAGGTAGCATAGATGTCCCCATTCTTTCCCACTACGAGCCCCCAAGACCACCCACCACCGTCCTTGTAAGCAGGGCCGGACTGGCCATAGGGCAGACCGGGCACTTGCCCCGGTGGGCCGAGCCGAACACAATCGGCTCAGCCTGATTGTGTACGGTCGGGCACGGCCGCTATGCCCGATGCACATGTTGCTGTAGCTCCTCCCTCTCATTGCTCTGCTCAGAGGCAGAGCAGACAGATGTAAACGAGCGCCGGTCATTGGAGCAGGCTGATGCATACTGCACTAGTGCCTGACAGACCGACGCTCGTTTACTTCGGTCTGCTCTGCCTCTGAGCAATGAGAGGGAGGAGCTAATTTACATTGGGAGCGCGGCTGGGTCTGTTTTATTCCGTGCCTGCACTGGCAGATGGAGGGCTTGCAGGCTGAATTTGGGGCAGGCAGTTTTGGTCCCACTGCCCAGTAGGACCCCTGGTGTGCAGGAGCAGCACAGACAGGTGCACTGAGTCAGTTTAAGTGCCAGTGTTGGCAGGAGACCGAGTTGCATGCAGTGTCTGACTGTGGCCCCTGACTGAAAGCAGCAGATTGAGCTGTGTGGGGTATATGGCGGCTCTGGAGTAGCTGTGCGGGGTTAATGGCGTCTCTGGGATAGCTGTGTGGGGTTAATGGTGTCTCTGGGATAGCTGTGCGGGGTTAATGGCGTCTCTGGGATAGCTGTGCGGGGTTAATGGCGGCTCTGGGATAGCTGTGTGGGGTTAATGGCGGCTTTGGGGCAGCTCTGCGCGGTTAATGGCCTCCCAGCCAATAGAGTATTGTCTGAGAGACCAGGAAAAAGCTGTCAGTGAGGTGGTGTTGTGGTTTGCCTCTGTACGGAATTGCTGACATTTGCAAGAGTTGCTGGAGAACTGTGAGCGCTATTTCGGGAGCACTGACTTGTACAGAGTGTGGAGGATGGTTGGGGAGGTGGAGATCCACTGGGGATATTATAAGACTTCTCTGTAGCAAGCTTCTTATATTGTTGCAAGGTTTGTATGTTGGTTGTTGCAAAGCTTGTGTATTGGCTGTAGCCCTCCTTACTTACTGGGGGCTTGCCCTGCCCCTCAATTGTGTTTCCGGTTTTGTACCCCTGGAATGCAAGGGGGTGGGGCCTGTTGGGGGTCATGTGATTGGGCTGCTCAGTCTAAAATGCCCAGGCCTATTTTTTGTCCCAGTCCGGTCCTGCTTGTAAGGAATAACTAGACCACACTCCAAAATGGTATATAATGGCCTTGGCAGCCTTTTATTAACAAATTTGATATATAAAACATAACTATATATAAACAATTATCAGAATTACCTAAACAAAGTTGCAGATCTTTGAAGGCCACACCTTTTTGATCCGTTACTTGCGGCAGTACTACGGCCCCCAGCCGCAACACACCGCCTCAGGGACACCCACCAACTGACCGCATACACTTCAAATATCCAATAGATGAATAGAGGACCCATACCAAGACAGGTCCCCAAACCTTAACCACCAGCACCTATTATTTGATGGCCTCCAAAGACCCCAATCGCATAACTACCCAGCCTAACACCAAACATTTTTGGGGCGGGAGGGAAGTTCACTCTTCCTCAGACAATCTCCAACTGCTGAAGAGAAGACTCTCCTACTCAGACCACCGTTCAAGCCCCACCTAACCTTTTGACCTATCCAATCAGGTAAGTGACCATGTCCCAATACCGAACCCTTGTTAACCCTTTTTAGCTGGTCTCCCCTATGCACCTAGTCATGTATGCCCTCTGCTTATATATATTTTTTTTTTCTCGCTTCGGGCCTTTCTTTATAGTGGGCCGTTTTTGCTTAGGGTACCTGCACCCTAAGCTCCACCAGTGCTCAAATCTTCTCTGATTCTCTGGCTTGTGAACAGCCCCTCAGCGTCCCCTTGTACAATGCAGGACTATTGGACCTTCATTGTACTTGATGGCGTGTGAATGTCAGAGTATGAAGCAGAGCAGCCAATCACACATCACTCTTTTGAAGTTACCAGGATAAGATGAATTCTGACTGGTTCCTTTGGTGTACTACGAGTAGGAAATACCACTTAAAGTGCAAATGTAGCAGGGGAAGCAGCCCCAGGTTACACCATATTGTAGGTTATGGTAGTTTGCACTCCTCCAGAGCTGACTAGTCTGTTCTTCCCATCGTCTTTCTGTTGCTGCCATCTCTTCTGCATCTGACACTGTGTTTTCTCAGCCTCAGGGAGGCCATTGATGATGTCTCTTCTGTGCATGTTACAGAGGGCCTCTTACAGATGTTGAGTTGATGGAGGCTGTACTGACCTACACATGCACTGCCGGCAGTGTACACTACACACACATGAACATGCTGAGCATGTTCGGCCGACCCGAAGCCACACGAAGCAAGCCGATGTACGGCTGATTTCAGTGTTCGGCTCACTTCACTTCAGATCGGTCATTCGCTCGGCTGCCCTCGGCCCCATAATAAAGAAAAATGCTAAGAGACACTGAAAAGAGTGTTTTTGGCAGAACAGTCATACAAAGCCTCTTCTACGAAAAACCTTACCTCTGAGCAATTAGTTTTTTCGTTTTAGTGACATTCTTGAATAGATCTGTCAGAGTTGCATTCACTTGGTGGCGCTGGGAAGAGAACTTGCTGGGTGGTACAAGGAGCCCTCGAACCCCCCAAGGAGTGAAAACACATTTGCTACTGTAACATCTATGACACAGATTCTGCACAAACTGATCAACAAACGATTCTACTAGTCTGCTATTTCTAAACTTTGGCCTTTTTGCTCACATCCAGAGATGTGTTCAATATAAAACTGAAGGTTAGTATAAAAAGTCCTTTATTGTTGATATGGTCATTCAGTGGTTATTCATAGTTTTGTTTTCCTGAAAATGTATTATAATGAATAAAGGGACGAGACATACATTCCAGTATGATTCAATTGTACACTGAATCATCCGTAAGTAGTACCCATATTAGCCATGGTTAATGCTAAATATTACAGGCAATTTCTTGAATCAAGGGAAACCTAATCCTGATGAAGAAGCCTTTGAAACATGCCTGTGTGTGATGAGGTCAGCTGAAGGGTGGATCCGAGACACATTCAATTTATGTAGATTACTTTTATGCACAGAGCATTTTACACAGTATAAGCAAATAAAAGAAATTAAGGGAAGTATGTAACCTCTGTTATAACACTGATATTTATTTTATATGTGTAAAGATCATGATTTGGAACACTAAGAACATTTTTATAGTTTTTACCCTGAGGCATTCATTACTCAAGATAAAATATTGCTGATCAAAGTTCTCCTAAAAAAAAAAAAACAACCATCTATAATCACAATCATCTTGCACAAAATAGTCTGAAAACTTCTCCAGTATTACCCATACCTTTCCCGCTTTGTCTTGCAATGATTAACTAGCTCATCAATGTTTCTAAATTGAATGTAACCAAATTATTTTTATACTCGATGTGCAATTTAAACTTTCTGTAATAAACTTTTTTTAAATTACATTTAATTTTCTTAGATATATGTAACATTAAACCCAATATTTATTACATTAAACCATTCTTTCCATTTTAGTTGGAGATGGGGAAAGTCTTTATAGCTGTTAGCTTGAAGATTTCCACTCAAGTTTGTGAAAGGCTGAGCTTCTGATGTCACTAGCTTAAAGTGATGTGACACTTAAATTTAGGAGTTTACAGTATACTTAAAAGTTACATTCAAGTACCTTAACTATTAACAAAAATGTATCTTATTTGTACATCACTCAGCTGTAGGTCCTCAAATCATCTCTGAGTTGGTGCTGACACTGTCCTTCCTTCTGGAGGGTGGCTACTTTTGTTCCCCATGATCCCTGTGTGTGTTGTACGGTAGCCGCTGCTCCAAGCTCACTCATGTGATGGACTACAATCTCAAGTTTTGTTTACTAATTTGTATTGAGATTCTAGTTCATCACAGGAGCGAGCTTGGAGTAGTGACTACTTTATAACACACACAGGGACCACGGGGAACAAAGGTAGCCACTCTCCAGAAGGAAGGACATTGGCAGTACAAAATCAGAGATGATTTGAGGAGCTACAGCCGAGTGATGCACAAATAATATACAGTTTTGTTAATAGTTAAAAGAGAACTACGGCCCAAACTTTTTGACCATAGTTCTCTTTAGGGTAACAGGAGGACATTTACTAATCCTCCTGTGACCCAAAACTCAGCATAGAACAGGATATTGCCCGCTATATGCTGACAGCACAGAGCTGTGCTGCAGTTGGGACGGATCCCGACAATAATATCAGGATGCACCCCACTGCCTGATTGACAGCTGGGAGAAGATTGGGAACTCAGCCATCAGCAGTATGTGATCACTCATTCCACGAACAATAGAGCCGACGTGAGACAACTGCAGCTTCACAAGTTGGCTCTAATTATGGGTATGAGTGTAATTCGCTCTCCCCATAATTCTTCTTTAAGGTACTTGAATACATTTTTAAGGTTCAACTCCTGAGTTTAGTGTCACTTTTAGTACATTGCACTATTCCTATAGAATGTAGGATTTAAAAAATGCTACATAATACAACCTAGTATCAGTAAAGGAAAGAAGAAGTGGTTTGTATGCATTTCAGGCTTTCAAGCTATGTTCACACCTAGGGGATTTTTTGTGCGGATTGATTTGAACGATATCGCGCAAAACACAGATTCACATTGAAGTCAATGGAGGCTGTTCACATCTTTGTGGTTTGCCGCACCTACAAAATCGCCTGTCGCACAAAAAGCTGCAGGAGCTATTTTTGGGCGGTTGTCACATGGTTTGGGTCCCATAGACATCTCTATGCATTGAAAACCGCACGACAACCACGCGGTTTTCAAAGAACAGTTGCGAAAACACGCGACAACCGCACAAAAACTGCTCACCAGCTCAGTTGCCTAGGTGTGAACCTAGCCTCAGGCTTGGCTGGAATGTACCTTTAAAGCAGACCTATCATCAAGCTTGGCAAGGGCACCTTTAAAGAAATTCTAAAGTCCCAGCATATAGTGTCCTCTTATAACATCAGCATTGTAATAGATGATACCGGAGTTGTTTTTGTGGAATAGAACATACTGGAGTTGTTTTTGATAATGCAATCAAAGCTTACTGTAAAAAAATCCCTTTTATGTAGTGAGAAACACAAAAATTGGGCTTTAAAGGTATCAGAGACCACTCCCATACAATTATGATAAAATTGAACCTATACAATCTTTATTAGTATGCATAAGACAACATAGAGTACACACAGGAACAATTGGAAAGCAGTCCCTCTAACATGGCCGAGCACTCTCCTTGAGACCCTCTGGTTATTAAAGATCAGTAGTACAATTCGGATGAAAATATTTCTCAGGACACAACCATGATCCAAATGTGGTGATGCCTGTGTATTGAAAACAGTCAATGGTATTACGTGGTCTCATTCTCTATGCATTTCACAGCCACAAAGGGGGCTTCCTCAGGAGGGAGGTGCTCTATAGTGCTTGTTTGCTCATATGGCCGAAGAAGGGAGAGTAGACGCGTTAGTTTAAAAGCATGTAATAATGCCACAGAGGTAGAGCCTCTCTGAAGGGGCACATCTGGGGGCACTTGGATCTAAAAAGATGTTACCAAAATAAAGGTGTCACTTTGTTGTAGAGGCCTGTTGGACATGGGTACCTACATTTAGGCTTGTACAGGCACTGGAAAAAAATGCAATGATGCAGGGACCATAGCATTTTATGTGAACATACTGAGGGACAGTCTACCAGCCACAGGGAAGAGAGGTAAGTGCTGACTACCAGGGGAGCAGGGATCAGGTAACTAAAAGTCCTTTATACAGCTCTCCTAGACATAAACAAGAAGTTAACATTTGCAGTGTCAAGGTAGCCCCTCTGCAAGGGTAGTTTTTCCCCCCCAGAAATGGGCTTTAAATGCACTTTAATTAGCATTGGGCTAGTGCCAAAGTTCAATTGATCAATAGGCCTTTAGGTGCCAGAGGCAAAGAGGCAGCTTTCTCCTGCATAATTATTGGCTGTATATTTCAATCATCCTCAATAGGAATAGTCAATTCATAGAAGGTTATTTTCACATTGTCTTAATAGTCTAAACTCGGTTAGGGCTAGGAAAATAAGGAAACGTTTGATAAAAAAGTGGTGTTCCTAACAAGATTTCCAAAACTTATGTGCCTACAGGCTCCTGCAATTGAAATCTGGTCCTGGCTAGTCGTCAACACTGAAGAGGAAATACATTTAGTAGGGTGGATTCTTTTTTAGTGTTGGGCTAGTCATAACATAAAAATGTACATATCATTAGAAGTGTCTGAGGGGAATTTGGCCCACTGCGTATTACATATTGCCTAGATTATACCCAGACAAAATTCTAATGGTTCCTTGGAGTTTTCACAACTTGATCCAAGCTGAGGGTGAACAAGGATGTGTTAAAGCCTGGGGTAGGAAATATTTCATGGAGCTAATCATTATGTTACTAAGTGATGAGAATACTTTCCTGTAATGCTTTCCATTCTACATAGTTCTCCAAGATCTACGTGTCTTCCCGAACAACGTATCTAAATGTGGAATGGCATCCATTTCATAACTGACAATTTTTGTTTCTGTTTATTGCTTGGAGACATTTGGATTTCTTGTTTTATAGTATCTGATGGGTCTGAACATCTAAATTCAGTCGGATGGATTCCAAAGGATTGTGTTAAGTGACAGTTCTTTGAAAGGAACTCTGCCAAATTTCATAAGATCAGTCCATCCAGAACTGACTTACTGTATATAAAGGAGATCTCCAGGATTTCCAAAAGTTAACTCTTGCAGTGGGGTTACCTCCACACTATAAGGGTTACCGGCTTACATGAAAAAAAAGGTTTTTGAGGCACCAAATCACACAATTGATGAGTTTAAATAGTTAAAAAACATTAAAATGTTTAACAAATATATCTGTTTCAGTTGCTTATGATCCATATATATTGACCTCTAACATAGATCAGCTACCTCCTCCCGGGTTCCTCAAGAAAGGAGGAAGAAACTATGTATCACAAACAGGGCCGAATTCCCCACAAGGCCACAGAGGCCCGGCCTCGGGGTGGCA
>NW_017306942.1:650194-654945 GCF_000935625.1 Nanorana parkeri | reverse complement strand
AGCAGAGGGGCGGCACAGGTTTGAGGTCTCCCGACGCCCGGAACATGGAGTTCCGGTCACCGGGCGGTAATTTGTTTTTTACATTTACCCCTGCTTTGCACAAGCAGGGCGAAGCCACTTGTTTGTTTACAAGTGATCTTGGCGATGTCACCAAGATCACTTGTAATAAGACTGCAGCCGGTCCGTCCTCCCCCCACTGCCTCCCCGCCCCTACCTCTCTCCATGCTGGCTCCGTCCTCCCACCGCCACCGCCGAGTATCTCTCCTCGCTGGCCGCCAATGTCTTCAGGATGGAGAGCGGGGAGCTGAGCGGCAGGGTTAAAACTAACCCTGCAGCTCCATGTAAACAGTGTCTGGGGAGGGGGGTACATTAAGGAAGCTGGCCTTGAGGCAGCAGGGAGAGTAAATCTGGTCCTGGTCCCAAAACAACCCTGTGTTGTCATGGAGTATACACTGTCAAAAGTATAATGATTCCTCCAGTTGGGGGTCGCCCAAATCCTCTGAGGTAACTGAAACAGATAACTTTTTTAAATCTTTTAATGTTTTTTTTAACTTTGGAATAAAACTATTTCAACTCATCAATTGTGTTGATTTGGTGCCTCAAAAAGCCATTTTTCATTCTTTGTAAGTATTAATGATTTTGGGGTGCGGCACCATAGGACAGAGGTACCACTAATGCACTGTAATAAAGGGTTATCTGCTTGTTTTGGTCTAGGGAACAGATTAAAGAAGATACATTCACCCGATCCTTGATCCTGCAGCGTGACCGTTCACCTCTCTGCCCCTCCACTCAGGCTGTAGAATGTCCCTTGGCGTCCTCACGTCTAATGCTAGAAAATGAACCTTGCCTAGAAGTGATGACATCAGCAGGGCTTAGACCGCCGGTGCCCGGGGTAAAATAGGCTGCAGGACCAGTCTAGCAGCCAGGTGGGATTGAGGATCAGGCGGGTATATTTTCTATATTTATGCCCCAAGACCAGCCCAACATTTAACCTTTGCAGTGCTGGGGTAGCCACAATTTTAGCCACAAATATCCAATAGTGACCAGAAGGAAGAATATGATTAGAAATGTTATTCCAATGTGTACATTTTGAAGCACGGTGGTGACTCCCTTACCCTGCTGACCTGGACATTGGCCAACAATGCTAATATGGAAAATACAGTCTGATGTTTATATAACTTTCCTTGAATACAAGTAGGTCAAAAGCATATCAGGTTATGTTGATGCTGTGCTGAAATTCCCCATTGCAGAATTAGGTGATTATCCAGTAGACTAGGGGTTAATTAGTGTTAGGGCTTGGGTTAGGACGTGCAATAGGCTGGAGCACATTATTGCAGGATTTAACATACCCAAAGCCTCCGGGAGGCACAGTGACATAACCTGCACCTCTTGGAAGTGTTGGAAGATGGGCCAAGGTAACTACATTTTTTTGCATTATTTTTCAGTTTTTCCATGGAAGGTCTGCTGTATGCGCTCTAGGAGATTTAGGGGTTGAGTGTTGAGGGGAGATGTATGTTTTATTTATCATTAATGAATCAGTTGGACGTGGTTGGTAGTCCAGTGGGACATCTAAGTACCTCTGTGTCCATTCCTTGACTCAGACTGTGTAATTACAGCAATAGAAGTGCCATGGTGGTTCAGTAAGTGGTCATTTCCTGAACTTAGAAGGCGGTGTTGCAGGAACTCTACTTACTAGTGGATCACTCGTGCATTTGCTTGTAGACAAATCCATCCAGCACCAGATCTAAAACGCCACTCTGTGGAGAGTCTTTACTTATGGTGACACTGTATTATAGCTCAGAAAATAAAAATAGCCAGCACTCCATGCCAAACCTCAGCATTTCTTAAAGAGGAACTTTACCCATATCTTTGAAATAACAACAAACACCCTTAGAAAGTTTAGTAATGACAATCTACAAACAGATACTTCTAGATAATTGCCATGTTTATTTTCTGCATACCTTATTTTTCTTTTCTTCCCCAGTCTTCTGAAAGTGGCCATTTTTACAAAAGGCATATTAGTATATCTCCCTTTAGTTCCTGGAACTTTGGCACACGTGACTAGGACATGTGACCATGCACATCATCTCAGAGGAGGAAAATTAGATGTAACTGTCCCAGGATGTAATGCTTGGGCACGATGACATAATTTGCGCCAAAGAGGACCAGGAAGTGGAAAAAAAAATTGTAAGTAAAGTAAAAAAAAAAATGTTTGTTTAGCTAATGAATGTAACATGATTTCATATCAGCATGCAGAGCTGTACCAAACAAGGTAAAAAAAAAAGACATGTGGACCCCTTGCTCAAGGTGACAGACAAACTTTACTATAATTCACACATGTTTTTGCACAGTGTTATTTTAGAAGCAATGAAATCAACTATGGCTGCTTGTAGAACCTCTTTGGCAATAAAAGGGTTAGTTTTATATCTATTTCTGTTTCTTCCTTTTCTTTTTTTTTCCATGTATATTTGTGGGTCAGCATTTCTGTATTTTGCATTGGTGTGAACTATTTATTATTACTATACTTGTCATACTGTAAAAGCTTTTTAGACAAATACATCATTTAGGAAAAAAAATTCAACAGTTTTTCCTCTGCATCTGAAGAGGTTAAATGAAGCAATGGAATAAAATACAATGACATTTGAATTTGTATGAACTGTAAAAAAAAAAAACCTCAATAGTATAACTGTGAATTGGTATAGTATTAAAACATAGTTTAGCCAGGAGGTGGCAGCGTCGTTCCCTTTGTATATGGTTTTAATTTTTGTTTGAACTATGTGCAAGAATGTCTGTGCTATAAATGAATCTAATGCAAGCTGATGCCATATGAAGATTTTTTATAAAGTCATTTTCAATGTGTGAGTCTGAAAGGATAGAGGCTTATTGCATTTAAATGTATGGTAATGACTTGAAATGTAAAATGATTTGTAGCTCCCAGAGCTATACCTGCAATACATCTGGACAGCCTGGACAGAATGGACTGCTGCTAGAGGACATATATACTGAAGGTAGTGTCTTATTTGCCAGGAAAGAACTACCACCATGCTACTTACTAAGAGGGAATCTGCTCTAGGACATCAGTTCCCTTGTTATTGCGGTACAGTGATTAACTTACTTTTGCTGCTTGCTGTCCCTATTGTTGACACATTCATCTTCATATGGGTACATATGGAGCCCTTAAGGTGACTCAGAGTTTCCCCAGGCACTCAGAAAGACTCCTTCCTTAAGTAGTGTAGGGATGACTCTTCCCCCTTAGGCTAGGGGGCTGGTTGCTCATCTTCCAACTTCAAGCCCTATCAGCCCTTGCGGGACCTTGCTGGACCTAGTACTCTAATCTACATTACCTGACACTCACGTACCAAATTTCTTCTAGCTGCAGTTTTCATATATTAATTGAATAGCTTTGCTGCTGTTGTCTAATCAAATCATGTGGCTGCACATTTCTACTACTGAATAATGAAATACTATGTGACAATAATACACTTTCCGAAGGCCTCATTCACACGGGCCTGTGCATCCATATGGTGTGAGGACAGTACAAAGCATGCACAGGTGCATTTGTCAGTAATTAGAGCCATGTACAGCCTCGTCCTCCCACAGGGATGCACAGATGGCTGAACATAAGTACACACTGCCCCAGTCCCTCCCAGGAGCAGGTCTCTGCATAGGCATGCACGTCAAAGGCATGTGCACGCCCGTGTGAATGAGACCTAAGTCCTCACACACAATGCCATGAGAATTTTAATTAACATTGCAACAGAGATCTAAGATCACATACCTTTGTACATTCCTAGCTCTCATACTCTAATGTAGCACTGACAAATTAGTCCCAACTAGTCTTCAGGGGGAGGGGGTATAAATGTTGGTTGGTTGGTGCGCTTCCAGCAGACATGGTGTAACAGCAGAGGGTAAAAGTGGGGGAAGCGTTAACAGACTCGGGGAGACAGGTATAGTGGTGCACAGTTGTGGTAGTGAGAAGGAAGGGAGCATGCAGGTGCAGTATACAAGCTTGAAGGAGGGGGGAGCGTAAAGTGCACTGTAGTGGGGGTGCCTATGCATGCATTGCTTGAGCACAGTACGAAGCATGCACAGGTGCATTTGTCAGTGGGAGTTGAAGCACAATAGTTAGAGAATAGGGGATTCGGGTGTGTGGTGAAACTGGGGAACATGCAGGTGGAGTTGATTATGTGGATCAGGGTTTTTTGCCAGTGGAGTGCTAGTGAAGGTGCTGTGGTGGTTGTGAGAGTAGGGGCAGTATGTACATACCGTGGTGGGAGTGGAGGGGGTGTGTGCATGCAGGCATTGGGTGAGAGTTTTGGGGAGGTTGTACAGGTGGATTGGTGAAAGCTGAGAAGGGACATGCAGACATAGGGTGCTGGTGTGCACAGACACAGTGGTAAGAGAGAGCATTTGTTAGAGTGAGGGAAGCATGCACAGGTTCAGTAGTGAAAGGCAGGGAACAGGTGCAGTGGTGGAAGAGGGAGTGCAGGCATGGATGGTGGTGAGAGAAAGGAGGTGCAGGCATGGAGGGTGTTGAGAAAAGGAAGATTACAGGGGCATTTCATGCTGTGAGAAGAAGGTCTGCAGGCAAAGTGTATTCTAAAAGAAGTGGAGGTGCAAAGTGTTGGATGTCGAGAGAAAGGTTGACACATACACTGTGGATGCTCATGGAAGGAGGGCTGTAGGTGCGGTGCAGGAGGTGGACTTAGCTGAGAGTTCAGTGAAGGGAGGTGTTGGGTGATAGTGTGTGT